>NC_091162.1:13317603-13620103 GCF_040958095.1 Procambarus clarkii
ATATTTTCGATATTTTGAAAACTGCAGGGGGGTTTGGGCAAAATATGACCCATCGCCGTTTACAGTAATTGGCCTATTTTCGGTATAAAAAGTCGTAATTTAAAAATGAAAATAGGTGCAGAGAGTCAGAATTTGGCTCAAAAATCCCGCTCAGGAGTCAAATTTCCGACATTTCGGATATTTTGAAAACTGCAGGGGGATTTGGGCAAAATATGACCCATCGCCGTTTTCAGTAATTGGTATATTTTCGGCATAAAAAGTCGAAATTTGAAAATGAAAATAGGTGCAGAGAGTCAGAATTTGGCTCAAAAATCACGCTCAGGAGCTAAATTTCCGACATTTCAGATATTTTGAAAACTGCAGGGGGGTTTGGGCAAAATATGACCCATCGCCGTTTTCAGTAATTGGCATATTTTCGGTATAAAAAGTCGTAATTTCTAATTACGTCTTTTTAATTAAAATGTCACTACACATAGGATTAAGGACTTTCCCGAAGCGCTACGCTTACTAGTGTCTGTACAAGTGTAAGAACTCTTGTATATATAAATCTCCGGTGGTGTAGTGGTAAGACACTCGCCTGGTGTTCCACGAGCGCTATGTCATGGGTTCGTATCCTGGCCGGGGAGGATTTACTGGGCGCAATTCCTTAACTATAGCCTCTGTTTAACGCAACAGTAAAATGTGTACTTGGATGAAAAAACGATTCTTCGCGGCAGGGGATCGTATTCCAGGGGCCATAGGATTAAGGACTTGCCCGAAACGCTACGCGTACTAGTGGCTGTACAAGAATGTAACAACTCTTGTATATATCTCAAAATAAATAAAATAAAATAAACAGGTGGCAGTGAACCCCATACCCACCCAGCGGGTCAGTAGTGGACCCCATACCCACCCTGCGAGCAGTAGTGGACCCCATACCCACCCTGCGGGCAGTAGTGGACCCCATACCCACCCTGCGGGCAGTAGTGGACCCCATACCCACCCAGCGGGTCAGTAGTGGACCCCATACCCACCCTGCGGGCAGTAGTGGACCCCATACCCACCCAGCGGGCAGTGGTGGACCCCATACCCACCCAGCGGGCAGTGGTGGACCCCATACCCACCCAGCGGGCAGTGGTGGACCCCATACCCACCCAGCGGGCAGTGGTGGACCCAATACCCACCCAGCGGGCAGTGGTGGACCCCATACCAACCCAGCGGGCAGTGGTGGACCCCATACCCACCCAGCGGGCAGTGGTGGACCCCATATCCTCCCTGCGGGTCAGTAGTGGACCCCATACCCACCCAGCGGGCAGTAGTGGACCCCATACCCACCCTGCGGGTCAGCAGTGGATCCCATACCCTCCCTGCGGGCAGTAGTGGATCCCATACCCACCCTGCGGGTCAGTAGTGGACCCCATACCCTCCCTGCGGGTCAGTAGTGGACCCCATACCCTCCCAGCGGGCAGTAGTGGACCCCATACCCACCCAGCGGGCAGTAGTGGACCCCATACCCTCCCTGCGGGCAGTAGTGGATCCCATACCCTCCCAGCGGGCAGTAGTGGACCCCATACCCACCCAGCGGGCAGTAGTGGACCCCTTACCCACCCAGCGGGCAGTAGTGGACCCCTTACCCACCCAGCGGGCAGTAGTGGACCCCATACCCTCCCAGCGGGCAGTAGTGGACCCCATACCCACCCAGCGGGCAGTAGTGGACCCCATACCCACCCAGCGGGCAGTAGTGGACCCCATACCCACACAGCGGGCAGTAGTGGACCCCATACCCACCCAGCGGGCAGTAGTGGACCCCATACCCTCCCTGCGGGTCAGTAGTGGACCCCATACCCACCCTGCGGGTCAGTAGTGGACCCCATACCCACCCTGCGGGTCAGTAGTGGACCCCATACCCACCCTGCGGGTCAGTAGTGGACCCCATACCCACCCTGCGGGTCAGTAGTGGACCCCATACCCACCCTGCGGGTCAGTAGTGGACCCCATACCCACCCTGCGGGTCAGTAGTGGACCCCATACCCACCCTGCGGGTCAGTAGTGGACCCCATACCCACCCTGCGGGTCAGTAGTGGACCCCATACCCACCCTGCGGGTCAGTAGTGGACCCCATACCCACCCTGCGGGTCAGTAGTGGACCCCATACCCACCCTGCGGGTCAGTAGTGGACCCCATACCCACCCTGCGGGTCAGTAGTGGACCCCATACCCACCCTGCGGGTCAGTAGTGGACCCCATACCCACCCTGCGGGTCAGTAGTGGACCCCATACCCACCCTGCGGGTCAGTAGTGGACCCCATACCCACCCTGCGGGTCAGTAGTGGACCCCATACCCACCCTGCGGGTCAGTAGTGGACCCCATACCCACCCTGCGGGTCAGTAGTGGACCCCATACCCACCCTGCGGGTCAGTAGTGGACCCCATACCCACCCTGCGGGTCAGTAGTGGACCCCATACCCACCCTGCGGGTCAGTAGTGGACCCCATACCCACCCTGCGGGTCAGTAGTGGACCCCATACCCACCCTGCGGGTCAGTAGTGGACCCCATACCCACCCTGCGGGTCAGTAGTGGACCCCATACCCACCCTGCGGGTCAGTAGTGGACCCCATACCCACCCTGCGGGTCAGTAGTGGACCCCATACCCACCCTGCGGGTCAGTAGTGGACCCCATACCCACCCTGCGGGTCAGTAGTGGACCCCATACCCACCCTGCGGGTCAGTAGTGGACCCCATACCCACCCTGCGGGTCAGTAGTGGACCCCATACCCACCCTGCGGGCAGCAATTGATCTTACGTTGCCCGAGCCGGTGGCTGAGCGGACAGAACACTGTACGCGTGATCCTGTGGTCCCGGGTTCGATTTCGGGCGCCGGCGAGAAACAATGGGCAGTTTCTTTCACCCTGAAGCCCCTGTTATCTAGCAGTAAAATAGGTACCTGGGTGTTAGTCAGCTGTCACGGGCTGCTTCCTGGGGGTGGAGGCCTGGTCGAGGACCGGGCCGCGGGGACACTAAGCCCCGAAATCATCTCAAAGATAACCAAGATAACACCCATCCTGTGGACATATAGTGGACCCCATACCTATCTATTTGGGTTAGTAGAAGACCCCATTAACACCATGTGACTTGTTGTGGACCCTATATCCATCCTGTTTGCAAGTGTACCCCATAGACAGCTAAAGCGTCACAATAACGAGGCTGAAAAACGTTGACCAAACCTCACACTAGAAAGTGAAGAGACCACGACGTTTCGGTCAGTCCTGGACCACAATGGACTTTATAATGGTCCAGGACGGTCCGAAACGTCGTCGTCTCTTCACTTATTAGTGTGGTTTTGGCCAACGTTTTCCCAGCGATTCCTATGTAACATCGTTTTTTATTTATGTTCCTACAATCCATTCTCTTTAGATTTTCAAAGCACACACTATTGTATATAATATTGATTAGCCACAGTACCATCATTTTATATAATAATTTCTAGTACTTACTATGCTTTACTGAGAACTACCAAAATTTCTCAAAGACAAAACTTACGAGCCTTCAACTTTATGTAGCTGATCAATGATATTCGAACCGCATGGTAAATAGTGCGTAAATTTCAATTTATTGGGACTGGAAAATGCAATCATTAAAATTGGAGCAGACTATTCCGCGGTCTACGGCGATGGAACGGGTACTATGGGACATACTATGGTACACGAGGAATAGGTGGTGTCTGGTGATAGGTAATAACTGGAAATCTATCACAGGGGAACTATGAACATTAGCAGCGTAGAAACAAGCATTTTAGTTTCTCTCTACATAGGTACTATGTTATAGTGAGAACGGGTTAACTGCCGAATCCCAGCATACTTCATCAAAGCATATGTACCTTATGAACTGCTGTATCACAGAATAGATCTTGAATTTCTGTATCCAAACAATCCTCATGAACGGCTCTGTTCAAGTACACTTTATAGTGTTACACGAGGTCTATACTAGGATGCCATTATCCAAGCATAGGGACATTATTATAAACTGCCATATCTAAGCATAGAGACATGAACTGCCGTATCCAAACATGGGAATAATTAAAGTTTAGCATCAATAATAACCCTGTAACATCAACATTTACAGGATCCGTCAGTCTGACTGCATACCATCTCTATTCCTTTGAAATTCTAAACTTTTAAAGTCAGTTATTTTCATAAAATATTTTAACATATCTATAGACGAGACTATAAGGTTGGGGACCAGATGCTTAGAAGACTTGTTCATAATTGACTTAGCCCTAACCCTAGGCTGGGAAGCAAACCATAAAATTTCCGAATTAGAATTTTTCCGTATTACATATTTAAAATTACTTTTTGGTGCATAATTTATTCCTGCACCAAATTTAAAATACTGTATTTGTGGATATTTTAACTTATAAAAATTAATTAATAAAATTGGCAATGTTTGGCAAGAACAAAGTAGTAATTTTGAAAACTGGGGAAAAAACAACGAGGATTGGCATGCTTATGCCCTTACAGGATCACTACTATTGACCAGGTTCAGCCCTTTGAAAAGTAGCTCACACTGCCACACCAAGTGAAATCTTTCCAATATTCAGATCAGGACTTATTAAACAACTGTGCAAAGAACAATATTTATTTCCACTTTAACGGTTAGACTTGGCAACACGTTCAAGTTCATCCTTCTTCTTGATTGCATAGCTGTTGGACGATCCCTGAAAAATACAACAAAAGTTTACCACCACCTACCTACATCATATGCTTTTTAATTTTATTAATTTTTCAGACTGATTCTAAATGTTAGTGTGCTGGATTAAATTAGGCAGTCTTTGCAAATTTTAAATTAAACTTCAAATATAGTTCCTGTTATCGCACTTATGAAGCTGCAGATGTAGAACTTACTTTATAACAATTCATGCCAGGCATGGGCTTAATCTACCGACAACTTGAATTTATAAAAGTTCACCAATCGGCCACACGTACCTTGGCAGCATTGATCAACTCATCAGCGAGACACTCTGCAATGGTCTTGATGTTGCGGAAAGCAGCCTCACGTGCACCAGTTGTCAGGAGCCAGATGGCCTGCAAATGGATAGTTTATGAGCAAGATGCAATGGGGGGGGGGGGGGGGAAGAGACACAAAAAGAAATATTTTAAGTAAATGTTCAAAGGTTGTTACCAAACTCCACTTATTAATACAGGGGCGTTTGCAAAACCTTTGAGTTAGTATAGCACACTTTCGACACCACAACAGCAGAACGCTATCATGGCTCTAATAGGTGCATAATTTAAAATTAAATATATAATGCTTAAAATTATACAAAAATCCTCAACAATATCTGATTTAATTATATAACTTATATGCCGTCCCAAGACTTATTTATTTAATCTGATTATGTATTACAAGCCTTATACAAGAGTAAGAATTGCTCATGAATTATCCAAACAGAATGCCTTAAAGAGAAATGTTATGCCTTTACATGGCCACTTTGAAACTGTCAAGCCTCAATGATCTCCATATATAGGTAGGACATCTCTCAAGAAACTTGACAATTCACAAACAAGAAAGGCTCCATCAAACATCACATTTCTACACACAACCAGACTATCAAATATATCCTGACCACCAACACCAAAATCATCAAAATACAAAGAAATTGGATATAGCCAAATCATTACATATCAAACTTAACAGACAGCTTGCACACATCCTGTCTACCAAGAGCTGCCATCCACCCGACACACACAGGCAAGTACAATAATATACTACTTCTGACTGTTGCTAGCATGCTTCTAGCTTTCCATACCCATAGCTCATCTTGAGCCTTGCCCTACTAGCTTTCCCTGGAATCCAACACACCATCAGTTTACAACCAGGTCCCAAATGACCCCTCTCTCAAGGGGTCCAACCCTACCTAAATCTCAACCCAAAAGTAATAAGTCAGACCAGGTTGTCTCTACAGTTAATAAAAATTACAATGAATCCCAATACACCTTGCCTGTATTGCAATTTATTGTCAATACAACTTGCCTGGTTGACACGTCGGAGAGGAGACACATCCACAGCCTGCCTCCTTACAGTACCAGCACGACCAATACGGGTAGAATCCTCACGAGGACCAGAATTGATGATGGCATTTACCACAACTTGAACTGGATTCTGAAACCACACTTTATTAATAACTTAAATAATGATTGTAGAGCTCCAAGCTGTTTAGCAGTATCAATATATGTAATACCTAATAGCCAGAAATGCATTAATTGCCTAATTAACAAGGCTCTTATTTGCTTAACAGACAGCAATTTTCATTATTTGCAGTTTTAAAAATTATAAATTTTAACAAATTTACACATTAAGAACATTAATTTTCTGACTCGGTAAGATTTGGTTGTCAAATTTCTGTTGGCTCCAATTACAAAAATTCACAATATAAAGTATAACAAACTATTCCACAAGAGAAAATATTGAAAAAGTTTAAAATTTCAGGAAAATTTGCCATGTTGGGCAACTCTGGCTATTATGGCACAATATATACACACACGTCAGATGCACTAATCACTCGCTAATCTTGTCTAGAGAGTACTATCAAACTCCACTCATCGGGCCAACATAACCCTTGTGGTGTTAGCGAATTCTCTAATTTTATCTAGCACTCTTTCGACACCACAGTAGTTATTGAATCTAAAGTGGCTCTAATAGGTGCAAACCTTGCAAATAGTTTAAAATTGTCACTAATGACATTGAGACTAAATTTACTAGCCTACATATATCGTATTTTTAACAGTGGACAGTGTGCACATTTTTGGTCTATCACCAAGTACATATTGTACTTATATGTACAAAATCATGTTTCCCCCCCCTTTCAAAACCACTTAAAACATAATTTTCAATAATTATGGCAATATATGATAAAACGTGCTAAAAAATTACACACAATACTTATACACTGGCAAACACAGTACATTGCTGCATACTCTGTACCCACAATGACCACTTTTTGAAAAGTTAAAAAAAAAAATCAGAATTGACATGGCCTAAATCCTCAAAATATAAGCTTTTTTGGTGTTGATTTCAATTATTATGAAAGGCCTAAAAAAAATTGTTAAACTTCCAATATATGTACAACTGAAGTTATCCTGGAAATTTCTGGTGTTAGCTTTGGGATTACATCCATGTCTTTTTTCCTTTTTGTTGTCCTCCTCTAATGCCAGTTTCCTTCAGGTCTTCTGCCTCCCTTTCTCATCATTAACACTTGTTTGAATCGAATTCTTGTTATCCCATGGTCTTAAGGGTCTTGAGTCTCTGGGCTTCTGAAGGTTTCTCTTTCTTGGCTCCACAAAGTTTGAAGATAAAATAATCTTTGTGGGGCTCAATATCTAAAAATATTTTCCTCTTGATCGTTAAATTACCTAAGTGTAGTTACCCAAGTGTAGTTACAGGATGAGAGCCAAGCTCGTGGTGTCCCGTCTTCCCAGCACTCTGTCATATAACGCTTTGAAACTACTGACGGTCTCGGCCTCCACCTTGATCATTAAAGCCTTCCTCTACAAGCATTCTGTCTAGCCTCACAATCTCAGCCATTTCAGAGGTGTCGGATCAAATCCAACAAAGCTGTCCACACTTACACCAGGTAATGTCATCCTGGTGCAAAACTATTTCATGGTTGATATGATATGGGTGGGTAGGAGTAATGAGGTGGGGAGGGGGAACATTAAAAGGTCTGGCTAGTGCACACCATCTCCATGAGCATTGTAACAATTAGGCAAAGGTTTTACGGTAAGGCTCCTCTTATGAGGGACGGAAGGAATTATCAGGATAAAGTGCCAAGCTATAATGACTATACTGTATAGCACTTGGAACGGGTCAGGATAAGGATTTGAGATGGGACAGTGAAGGAGGGGGGGGGGGGGGGGAATAATGGGCCAATCACTGACTGGCAGGGATTGAATGCCGACCTGTATGAAACGAGACCGCGGCTCTACCATCCAGCCCAAGTATCAATGTACTAAGTATCCAAGTGCTATAGCTATCTATGCTTTGATTTCCAATACACTGGTAGGAGATCATTTCAAGACCAGGAAAGTGGTAAATAATGCTTTACATTTCAAGTATTGACACAGTTATTACCCTCCCCTTCCCCCTATCTTTTGCTCCTCCAAGATACCTGCAATCTAATGGTTAAACAATTATTTGTTCAGGTTAATGCAAAATTGTCATGAAAAATTCTTTACCAAAAATGTTTAGGTCATGAGAAAAATAATTTTGTGGCATTAACAAAACTATAGCTGGTGCCACCATTTAACTATATACAAGTTTAATCGACTTTCTACAAAACTTCACAAAATGAGCCAAAGAAAGTTTCAGATATGGAAATCATTTTCTGGATTCAAATGGAAAGTATGACTAATTTTCATTCTAAGAGTATTGTACTGAACATCAGTTTTTTAATAATTCTAGTCTACTTTGGTTGTTTGGGGGGGGGGGGGGGGGGTGTACCTGCAAAGGTTTGGGATGGGTGTATTTATTGCACCCATTACTATAAGCTGGTATTTTTTGTTTAAATAGAGCAAAACATTTTTGAAATTTTTAACATTTTTTAATTCACCACTTGTTAACTGGTTGATGGGGTTCTAGTTGTTGTTCTACTCCCCAAGCCTGGCTCGAGGCCAGGTTTGACTTGCGAGAGTTTGGTCCACTAGGCTGTTGCCTGGAGCGGCCCGCAGGCCCACATACCCTCCACAGCCCAGTTGGTCCGGCACTACTCCTAATACAAGTTTTATCAAAGCTGCACTCTTCATGTAAACAAGAGGGTAAAAGTACTAACCTCACCAGTCAGAAGATGGATGATCTCAAAAGAGTGCTTGACAATGCGAACAGCCAGCAGCTTCTTGCCATTGTTGCGACCGTGCATCATCAGGGAGTTGGTAAGGCGTTCGACAATGGGGCACTGGGCCTTGCGGAACCGCTTAGCCGCATACCGACCAGCAGAGTGGGGCAGGTACTTGGCATAATATTTCTTCACGGCAATGTAATCCTACAATGCAGTAGTAATGCTCATTAGCATTGTTGATAAACTAATATTAAGCCGCAATATACTGAAGAAAATACTAATACAATCTACTGATAGCTGTGGAATAGAATATGAAGCAATCGGGATACTGCAAAACACCTAATCCCACTCCAACATATCAACATACAGTACTCTACATATAAGACAGATCGTTTCAGATTTTAAAATGCATTGTCTTAACTTTGAAATTTCAGCCATATTAGTTATGTATATAAATTGTTCATTTTCTCTAATTCACATATGAAAGGATGTATTGCATTATATTTAAGATTTTTTAGATGATTTTAATCTATGATTAAGACTATAATCAGCAGTTAAAGAACTCATGCCTTAGCAACTTTGAACTTTAAGTACAAATGAGGCTCACCTGGAGAGACATGTCACTAAGCTGTACATCATCAAGTGACCATTTGCCAAAGAGCTTAATTTCTGGCAGCTCAGGAGCCTCCACCACTGGGGCTTGGATGGTTGCCACCTCATCTGCTCCGTCCTCGAAATCCGCCATCTGCCAATTTCAAGAATCTCAAAATTGGTAGCAATATATTTAAATGGCACACTGAACCTCTCTTTATGATCTAATATTACCTACAAAGCAATATCTTACATGGCCTAGATTACTGCTCACTCCAGTAGTCAAAGTCATTAAAAATATGACTAGAATGCCTTGTGCCACACTAGTTATCTTGAGGTTATCTTGAGATGATTTCGGGGCTTTTTAGTGTCCCCGCGGCCCGGTCCTCGACCAGGCCTCCACCCCCAGGAAGCAGCCCGTGACAGCTGACTAACACCCAGGTACCTATTTTACTGCTAGGTAACAGGGGCATAGGGTGGAAGAAACTCTGCCCATTGTTTCTCGCCGGCGCCTGGGATCGAACCCAGGACCACAGGATCACAAGTCCAGCGTGCTGTCCGCTCGGCCGACCGGCTCCCTGCGTTACATTACAGATAGTTACATCCATCTATGATGACCCTCTTTTTTTATCATAAAAATAAAGGATATGGAAGGTCTATTGGCCCATATACTGTAACTCTTATTTATATCTACCTAAACTTCATATATTTGTCTAACCTATGCTGAAAATAATCCAACTTCTAAGGGGCCTGACAGCTGAGTGGACAGCGCTCGGGATTCGTAGTCCCGAGGTTCCAGGTTCTATCCCCAGTGGAGGTGGAAACAAATGGGCAGTTTCTTTCACCCTGATGCCCCTGTTCAGCTAGCAGTAAAATAGTTACCTGGGAGTTAAACAGCTGCTATGGGCTGCTGCCTGGGGATGTGTAACAAAAAGGAGGCTGGGCCCACGGGGATGCTAAGCCCCGAAATCATCAAGATGACCTATTATGTTACCCTGTAATTTGTTCCATAAATCTACAACCTAATTTTAATATATTCTCTGAGATACCATCACTTCAATCTTACAACCTAATTTTAATATATTCTGAGATGCCATCACTTCAATCTTAAGTATTGTAGCTTCTTGTGAGGAACATAGCATAAGAACTCAAGAATAAAGAAAACGGCAAGGATGTGCACACTGGTACATGTAATGGACTTCACCATATGCTCCAGCTTCACATACACAAAAACCACACTAACATGATATATAGACAAAAAGGAAACGTTATTGGAGCACTGCGGGGATTCAAACCCTCAACTCTGATACTCCCAAGCCATGAATCTTACCTCTGGACCCCAGGTTGTACGACTTTGACCGTGCCGTGGTCCCGTAGTGAGGTGCCCGGCTTGAAGTGCCCCAGGTCCAAGGTTTGAATCCCTGGCACTGATCAAACTGATTTTCTCAATAAGGTTATCAATTGAAGCAAAAATTTTTCAACAGAAACTAATTGGTGACTAGTTTCGCACTATATTAACAACTCTAGTACTCTACTAATCATTTCTTGAGTGGAAATTGATGGCTCACCAAGTGAACATTTATATGCGCAAAGGACCCCGACATATACTGTCTGGTCCTAGGGACTTGATAAACGTTGCCAGAAGCTCTGTTAATCTTAGGGGTCCAAAGAACTGCCAAAACAACTAATCTGCGGGAGGAGTTCTCTCTCCCCAGTGTTAATAACAGAATCAGGGAATTGAATGCTAAGCTTTGCAATTATGATGGCCAGAGAACCCCCATTACCCCCATATTGCCAAGAAAAAAAAAAGTTCTGCGCTACTCACAGGAGGAAACTGGAAAAGCAAAAAATAGCAACTCCAGTCAGTCTGCTACCTGGAAGAACTTTACCTGCTGCTTAAGCAAGCTGCGAGCTCGTTAAATTTGGTTAGGTTTATTAAGTATTTACCTACACAGAAATCACAATTGCATGATGCATCAAATGAACAAATCCACAAGGGCCGTGACGAGGATTCGAACCTGCATCCGAGACGCTGCCTTGAATCCTCGTCACGGCCCTTGTGGATTTGTTCAAGTATTCACCTAGTTGTGCTTGCAGGGGTTGAGCTCTGGCTCTTTTGGCCTGCCTCTCGACTCATTTTTTTCCACACACCTAGGAAGCAGCCCGTAATAGCTGTAACTCCCAGGTACCAATTTACTACTGGGTGAATAGGGGCATCAGGGCAAAAGAAACTCTGCCCATGTGTTTCCGCCATCACCGGGGATGGACTCCCCCTAGGATTACGAATCCCGAGCGCTGTCCACTCAGCCGCCAGGCTCCCGGTGTAACGGTTGTGTTAATCCACCAAAAATGCCAAGAATCCTAACCCCACTTTTCCTCCCTATTCCACCTCAAACACTATCCAAACTATCTTCCCCTAACAACCACCAAACCAACAATTATCCTCCCCCTACAACCACCACCATTTCAGTTACCCCAAACAACCACCCCAAGCAACAATTACTCTCACCAAACAACAATTATTCTCCCCAAACAACAATTATCCTTCCCTAAACAACAATTATCCTCCCCCAAACAACCACCCCAAGCAACAATTATTCTCCCCAAACAACAACTATCCTCCCCGACCACCACCACAGGAGAGCAACAACTACCCTCCCCGAGCACCAACAACTACCCTCCCCGAGCACCAACAACTATCCTCCCCGAGCACCAACAACTATCCTCCCCGAGCACCAACAACTATCCTCCCCGAGCACCAACAACTATCCTCCCCAGCACCAACAACTATCCTCCCCGAGCACCAACAACTATCCTCCCCGAGCACCAACAACTATCCTCCCCGAGCACCAACAACTATCCTCCCCCAACCACCACCACAGGAGGAGAGGGAGGCCAAGGAAGGAGCGCGGTGTGGGCCCCCACAGCGTCAGGGAGGCCCTCCATGGCCGCCCAAGTGTGTGTTTACCTCCACATGTGGCTCTCTACACACCTCCCCTTACACACACCTGCCTCCTGTACGCCACACCACACACCAGGCCTCTTGGGCTACGTGTACTCACAGTAATTACGGCACCGGCCGGTTTTAGTCAGGAAAAATTGGTGAGAAAAGCCGAGAAGAGGAGGAGGAGCCTCACCTCGTGTGTGTGGACAGGACCCGAAAGACCTCGTTAAGGATTTCGCCCCAAAAATACAGTTTTCAAACTAGCAATCAATATTTTATATAATTAAAGTATGTAATATATTATATTTTAAAGTATATATATAATTCAATATACTTTACGTTGGTAGCATTTATTAAACGGTAAATATTTTCTGTGGACTTAGAGGGAGTGTTATTCTATTGGCGGTATATTCAAATTTTCGTTGCGGGCTAACTCGTGAGATTTGTGTAATTTGTAAAGTTTTGTAGCTAGCTTTTGATCTATTTTCTCTACTTTCCTCATATAGAAAAATAATAACAGCACACTGCTCTACATATACTCAAGGTTTTTGATAACATAATTGACACTTTCTCTCCTGCTTTCATAAATATAATCATAAATCAGAGGAAAGACCTTGATAAATACTGGTTCAGTCACAGGGTATATCCTACGATTGAAACAATCAAGGGGATCCTACTTCTATTATGTTACGTGGTAATCAACAACCCTGTTCAATTCAAGTTCAAGTACGACTTGGGTTGTGACTCTATTGATACTGGTAATGGCTCAAAAGGGCCACCACATACGGACTATTCATGCCCGTGCCACCTCTTGGGTGGCTTAATCTTTATCAATCATCTGGGTTGTGACAAGTCACAGCCCTGCTCCTGTGCCAGGTAAGTCCACAACGGGCTCACCATAGCCCGTGCTACTTGAATTTTGTTGTTCAAAGTAGCGAATCTTAAACAACAACATGGGCTGTGAGGGTGGGAGGTGGGGGGGGGGGGGTTGTTGTGGTGTTGGAGAAGTATTTACCTATCAGTAGAGTTACAACACCGCTCCTGTGCCAGGTAAGTCCACAACGGGCTCACCATAGCCCGTGCTACTTGAATTTTGTTGTTCAAAGTAGCGAATCTTAAACAACAACATGGGCTGTGAGGGTGGGAGGTGGGGGGAGGGGGGTTGTTGTGGTGTTGGAGAAGTATTTACCTATCAGTAGAGTTACAACACCGCTCCTGTGCCAGGTAAGTCCACTGCGGGCTCACCATAGCCCGTGCTAATGGGAACTTTTAGTTCAGAGTAACTGAATATAAAACAACAACAGCCTATTAGTGCCTTCGGGAAGTGGGATGCCCCTTATGTCCCTCTTACTAGCTGTAAATTTTTTGTACTTGTTGTGTTATAATTTAATTTCGACTTTCAAATTCTTTATCGAATCCAGTCTTAAAGCTGTGAAGTACTTGTTCTGTTGTTTTTGCCCAGGTTGAGCTTCACCTTTTGGGTCCTGCCTCGTGCCCTTCAATCGACTGGTACACAAATTCCATGGACACTTTGTTTTATATATATATGTATTTGAAGTATTGTGTGGAGTCTACACATGTCTTCGCTCACTTTCTTATTTACTAAGCTAACAATGAGCAAATTACTGTATTTATATTGTCTTTGTGAATCTCGGTTACTTTGTTTCAATACATGTCAATTGGCTCTTGTACCGCACATGTCAAATACCTTCCTCTGTCTATTCCATACAGCATCCTCCCGTGCTAATCTACTTACTCTAAATGATAGTGAATAGTGAACTAAAAAGAAATTCATTTGTGGCTGACTGCTAACAAGCTAACCCCCTTAACATCATAACTTTTTACATATCATTTGGTAACAAGTGGTGTGATAAATATTCAATCTGTGCAAAACAAAACAGTTTTACCATGAGAAACTGTGAGTGAACTACCACTGGACATTGTTGTATTGACTGAAACATAGTTGAGCGAGTCCGATTCCGTAGTTATCAGTAAATTTGTTCCTGACTCACACTTTTCACAATCGCCCCCAAGACCCGAGTGTATAGGGGGTCTTTAATATATTAAAGACCCTGACACCTAATATATTAAAGACCCTTCTTTAATATTAGGTGTCAGGTTATTATGTAAAATATTTAAGAACATATGAGTGAAGGGTATTAGAAATTATCAGAGCTTCGAATATTTGGAAATTTATTTTAATATCAGAAATAAACCATTTAAGATTGTTGATATACAAACCACCGCTTCTTAGTGAAAGTTTTCCGTGATGATTTCGCTGAACTGCATGCAGGGGTGAGCGAATGTGTGTATGGCAACTTCCATTTAAGGTTGATGTCATCAATGATGATCACATTAAGTTCTTGTATAATATTGATACGTTTAGTTATAAAAACTTCACACAAAGTATGTCTTGTTCTAACCACATGTTGGATCTGGTTATGTACTAATGATGATGATGGGATTCCGAGTGTTAAAGTTGACCCCTGATTTTACGTTGTCATACTTTCATCAACTGACTATGTCTAGTTTCAGGATTGAGAAAATTGACACTAAAGTTAAGGAAATTTCTTACATGGAGAGAAATAAACAACAAGAAAATCTCAACATTCTTTAGGTATTTCTCTTGTGATTCAATAGGCAACAAGAATATACCCAAATGGGGGTGTAATATGTGCACCTCTACTGAGATGTGAGGATGCACTTAAACTGAATGAGGATGTATGCGCTTGATCCTCTCATTGATTATTGAGGCTGCAAGTAAATCAATTAAGAATGTGTTTGATAAACCCTACTTCTTAAATGAAAGAAACTGCAGAGTTAATAACTGATTCAAAGATGGTAGAGATTAAAGTTATGCATTTAACTTTTCACTAAAACATGCCGATATGAAGATACGGAAAAGAAGACAAGGGGTACTATAAACAAAATATATAAAAAAACATTTTTAATCACTGCGGGTTACTCCAAACAACAGCCTGTTGAACCGTTATCACAGTCGAGCCTGGCCTCAGGCTGGGCTCGGGAGTAGAAGAACTCCCAGAACCCTCTCCAGGTGTTCCTTTAAACTGCTTAAATAAAAGACCATTGGGTCAGTTATTATGTGCCTCTGTAACCTTTCCGTACTGCTCACAGGATGGGCTTGGTGTACATAATACCTGTACTGTTTAGCTATTAAATAAAAAATAGTCATAGCCTTCAAGGTACTGTATTGAGAAATGAAATTACAGTACTATACATGTACATTATTTTGTTTAAAAATAGACTATGGGAATTATACAAGATTTTCATTTAAATATACAAATGTAAGTACTGTACTGTACAGTACAGTATTTTAATTCATTTATTCATAATTATCTTCAGTTATACAATTATCACTTAGGATTCTATATTTGATGTCTCACTGAACACATTACAATTTATGGTTCTGTTTTAATACAGGTACTGTATTATTCAGTATACATAAACTTATCTGGCTTCATGCATCTGTTATACCTTATAAAATTTGATACAGAATATATATACAAAAATTAATCTGAAATACAATTTTAGAAGGTATTTGGTTGAATTATTCTTAAATTCTTAAAAACCCTTCCACCTATCATCTTGGAGCTGCTATTATATCAAGGTTGATAAGATGTCTCATTGTCGGTCTTCCATGTGGGCAGTTCCATGGCTGCTCAATTTCACCCATATGGCAGACAAGCTTTTGCATCTGTGTATGGGTTAGCGCAGTACCAATCATAACAGATTTCCGACATGCCCTCGATGCAAACATGGCCTGTACACGTGATGGCCGACACATGATACCAGGTGCATCCGAAAGCATGAAAATAAGCTCCTCAATGTCTTCCCTTCCAAATTCCCATCCACGGCTGAAAGGCATCGATACGAGGGCGACCCTACGACCAACAGGCTTGTCCTCTTCCACCTTGAATTCAAATCCATTCTTCTTGAAGATTTCGATGTTATCGAGCAATATTGACTCATTCACTGCAGTTAGCTCAAGTGTTTGAGGAATGATGAGTCGTTGATTCTGTAGAGTGCATGTTTGCTGGAGAATCTCAAAATTGTACTTCTCATCCGTAGCGTGTTGATCAACAATAAACAAGTCGGAACCGAGACACACAATGATGAAACCTAAATTGAACTGGCCTAAAATTTTCATCTGAAAAAAAGAAAGAACACTACTGTATTATGTTTGACATTTATTCATAACGTATTCTCATAATAAATAATACAAACTGAAAAACTAGGTACAGTATGTAACATGTTTTTTTTTCCAAAAAGTAGAATATAAACTAAGTCATATACTGTACTGTATATCATTCATCAATAAATAGCACATACCCATTTTATACATTTCAATGTAAACAAATTTGTATTATAAACAAATATTAAAGAGAACTATGAAATGATCAAGAAAGAACACATCTCACATTGGTAATAGCAAGCTGTATTACTATGATGCAAAATGATTGCACAAGTTGGGTAATGCACATCACACATGCAACTCTTCCTGAATGAATGACCTATTTTGAAGGCTGAAAGTCTAAAGTGTATGTTATTAATTGTAATTTGTACCAATAAGTACACATACCTTTGCAAACATATCTTTTGAAATCTCTTTTCTGAGCTCATCTTCAGCGGCAGCATTATCCATGGGGTTTATTGCAGCACGAAACTTGCGTATAATATCTTCGTGTGCAGCCTTTGCCTTTGAAGCACTGATTCTTGCCCTCAATGTTTCTAAACTGAAGATGATCTGCTTTGACTTTCTCTTACCTGTAAATTCACTTGCATTATAGTCTTCACACAGCATTACTTTTCTGGAGGGGAGTTCAGTGTTATGTATGTCTTCCTTAGGAGTTTCTAAATCTTCAGCATCTTTTGGAGCTAAGTCTTCAAATACTATCTCCACCTCCTCACATTTATCATTGGTGTGTTCATTTGATAAATGACTGCATTTGGCAGATACATTTTTTCCTCCATTAATCCCAGATTTTTTAGCAAGAAGATTGCTCAAGAACTCATTTGTAGCATTATGAGCCTTTTTGCTCATTAAAGATGTTGGTAGTGACCGAGAAAATGTTGACATTTTTTTAAGTACAGAAATTCCATTTAAATTTGTTCTAGTATTATTGGAAAGACATTCAGATTTTGGCTCATTTTTTTCTAATTCATTATTGTTAGTATTATGATTATGGTTATCGGCATCAGATTGCCAATGACTCTCATCAGGTCCTTTAGAGTTGGACAAATCATTCAAGTCTTGGGTATTGGGAAAATCCAGAGAATTTTCCAAATTATCCTGAGTATTACCCTGACAAGCAACAGGCACTTCATCACTCATTTCCATCTCAACAGATTCAAGACGGTTTTCCTTCTCCTCCAACCCCATGTCATGCACACTATCCTCCTCCTCCTCCTCCACGGTCTCCTCCGTCCTGTCTTCAGAGGCCCACTGGTCTGACAGTGGTTGAATGCCCTCTAGACTTGAAGTAGCTGCTAGAGCTGCTGATGTCTCATCACAACTGCCAACATCGGCTTCTTCCAATTTACTTTTCTTCAGGAATGATGTCAACTTTGGTTCTGTTCAAAAAAATAATCATATTCATCTTAATTTACCTTGTGTTTGTTAAAATGAAAATGAACATAAAAGTTACGGTGCATTATTCTAAGCAACACAAAGAATGTGTGATTCCATCAATAAAAAATGAAACGTAGCTAATAAGTCTTCATTTTATCAATTATTTCATTACTCATATAATGCCTCATTCTATCACTGCAGTAAGTATACAAAATATACAAACCATTATTATTATAGTTAATGTTCTATTTAGATTTATAAACAGCATAACATAAATAAAATGGTTAAAATATCGAAATTTTTTAACAAATAAAAGTATTTAGGTTAGCATAATATGCTTAGCCGGAAAGTTGAAACCTTTATTTTTCTAAGCCTATGTTTAAGATTTATAAAACATTCAGGAAGAGGTCTGATTAACATTAGTATTTCATTGATAATTCTCAAATCTTAAACTTAGTGAACATTAAAAATGGTTAAGTATATTATAGGAAAGATTAATTCAATTTTCAATGATGTTCAATGAGCATGATATATTACAAACAATTTAACTTAGGTTATTAAGTTACTTAAGTTATTTAACTTAACTCTTGGAATATTTTTTTAATGAAAAACATAAAAGTGAGCATTTGAGCTGTAAATAAATGATGTGATTGTACAGTAAGTATAAATTGCATGAACTGTATATATTATTATTTTAGTAATGGTAATGTCTTCTCATAGACATAACAACAAAGGATAAAAACCCACACTTGTGTATTTGTGAAATTTATGTAAGGAATAAATTTGATGGATTAGACGTTGAGATGTACGTTTTATCCTAATCACACCCTCAGACCTTGATAAAGCACTCAGGAGAGTGCAAAAGACTTGGTGTAAATTCCTTACATAAATTTCACAAATACACAAGTGTGGGTTTTATCCTATATTATTATTATTATTATTATTATCATTATACAGGTACTGTATTACAAAGCATAATTTATGACCTGAGGTTTGGAAACTTCTCGGCCAATTTCACGAGTACTAATCTCAGCTGTGTTTTAAGTAAACAAGTACAGTAAATACACACTATCAGAGACCCTTATCATTATTCACTGCATATATGCTAGGTTGAGTCACAAGAAAAGGCTCAAACCTCCTCTCACCACCCTGAAGCTTCCAATACCAAGTCTGCTCTGCATAAGATTGTTTAAACGACATCGTGTAAGATCTGACCTTCGCGTTAGGTTAACTTACGTTTGTTGTTTGGGCTGCTGTTGGAGGAGAAACCGTAAGAGAGAGAACGCTTGAGACCACCTTGAGACGGTGGGAATACCTCGGATGTTGGTGATCCCAGAGGTCTGTGGCCAAACCTCTGACTAAGAGCAGACACTTTTCCAGTACTGGCCATAGTTGAGGCCAATGGACTGGCAACAGCAGGTTTTGGACTGCCATAGGCATTGTTGAAAGAGTTACTAAGTGGTGAGCTCATGGATGTATTCTGCATACTGTATGAAGAAGGGATGTTCTCGTAAAGCCGAATCAAGGATGTCTGAAAGATAAAAATATTGAAAGCTTTTTTTAGCCATTATGCAGTAATAGTGTCTAGATGGTTTGCAAAAACAGTTCTCTATTCCCAATTCAAACATTGCTGTAAATTCTGAAATGTGAATATTACATGATCCTTGCATATGAAAAACATTATATTTCAGCTACAAAAATGTGCAAACAATATCACCATCATGAACCAAATAGGCCATAATCAATACACTTTCACACACTTACTTTCATTCTCACCTTTCTATCTGATTTAGAACTTGTTTTAGATATCTAAGCCTGGCCCCCCTTTTATACAGCTTTAGCAAAAATCACAGTAACGTGATGCATCAATGAGAAAATAAGTAGGAGCCATGAGGAGGATTCGAACCTGCACACTGGGCACTCCCAAGCACTAAATTTTAGCAACTAAATTTCTACATGCCAGTTCATATGCAGACGATGAGTCACAATCAACTTGAGAATGGTCCAGGACGGAGCGAAACGTCGTCGTCCCTTCACTTTCTACATGTGTGTGGTCTGGTCAACATGCCAGTACATTACGTCATATTATCTTGATTGTTAATATTTCCAAGTTCCTTACATCTACGGAGTTCTTAACAACTATGCTTTTATGGTATAACATGAATCTCTCGCTTCCGACGTCTATTCACTTTAAATTATGACAACCCATGCTTTCACAATACTACCTCTTTTTTTTTTTCATTACTTTATGGAATCAATAAATGGAAAACTAATTGGACTGGCACTGGAAGTGTAACAATTGGTTTCCACAAAGAAAAAGGAAATCATATACTATATTCAGTAGTTAACATTCACTGTATTCTACTGTAGATGATCCTGTAGATGGTCTATTGTATTCAGTAGATGGTCCTCAATCTATGTGAGGGATGCATTAAGAGGAAATCTTGTGCAGTGAATCTGTTAAATGTAAATTTAACTATTTATTAAGAAAATCGGGTTACACTTCAGACATCCAAAAGTCCCCTTTTTGTTCTAAAAATCTCTAATACAGTGCACATAAATGAACATTATTAATAAATAATTCAACTTTTTTTTTTTCAAGCCTCAAATACAGTACTGCATGTACAAAACAAATTGCAGAATTGCATGTATGTAATTACAAAGAAATGCATTAAATACAAAAATACTGTCTCTATAGTCACACAGGCAGAGGGAGGTATTTGTTTGTAGAAAACCAAAACAATGTTTCTATTATGTGAATATTGTGCACCGGTTAATTACAGGCAAATCCATTCTTGCACAGTTAGAATTTTGGTGTTAAAAACAAAATCGTACTGATCCAAATTCATGATATACAAACTTGTACAGAGCATGAGCCACCTGTATCTTATCTTGACGTTATCGTGAGATGATTTCGGGGCTTTAGTGTCCCCAATGCCCGGTCCTCGACCAGGCCTCCACCCCCCAGGAAGCAGCCCGTTACAGCTGACTAACACCCGGGTACCTATTTTACTGCTAGGTAACAGGGGCATAGGGTGAAAGAAACTCTGCCTATTGTTTCTCGCCGGCGCCTGGGATCGAACCCCAGGATCACAAGTCCAGCGTGCTGTCCGCTCGGCCGACCGGCTCCCCGGTCGTCCGAGCGTATACTTATATACTCAAAGAATATTCCTAAGGCTTGTATTTCCCATAAACTATCACACAATACTAACCAATGTTCAACTAACCTTAATGGTCGCTAATAGGAGCTTTTCGTTGTTGATGAGAATTTGACGCTTGTCAGGGGTGACATTGATGTCAACATCATCCTCCTTGAGTCGTATATTCAGCACTACACAAGGGAATTGGTGGCGGTTGTAGTGATGGTATACTTCATTAACTACTTTTGTCACCTGTAAACAAGTTAAAAGATCTGAGGCTTATCACACAATAAATATACTATACAGTATCTCACTTGCAAATACAGTAATGTATATAAAGGACTAGAGTGGTATTTGGCCAGAAAATGTATATGGAGAATAACTTTTATGGATTTTTAAATAGTTTATATTTTTACCGAATTGGTTGAATTTTCTGTGTTTATCTTCAACAATACAGTACAGAATTGAAAATATTACCATATGTTTGACAGATATTTGAATAATTTGGATAAAAAATTATCCCAATTACAATCATGCAAAAAAATTCTGAAGGCCATTTTTGTTTATATTTGAGATGTTATGCCGACCTATTTTCTTTTGTTAATTCTGCTTTGGACAGCTGAGACCATTGTATTATAGAAAAACTAAATATCACAGTAATGAAGGTTGTCTCATATTACTTAATGTTATAAAATGAATTTGTGACAGAAAATAAAAATTTATCACACTTGCAGTTACAATAACATGCTTTCGATTTCAAAATGCTTTTACAAGGAAGTATTTTAGCATGGAAAATCTCTGAATTTTCATTAGCCTCTGGCCTCTGGCCACATTAGGCGTCTCCTGAGAGAGATCCAGTACTCACTCTAGCTGGGTCACACGGTCGGGAATTGATGAAGTAGAATTGACGATCAGCTGCTGAGCGTCCCTGACCATGGGCACACGATGATACGTATCCTTCCAAAGTGAACAGTGTGTTCTCTGTGTATGTGTAGATTACCGTTATAAAATGTTTATACACCTGTATTCGCATTCACCAAAATACTTTAAGTTGGAATGAAGTGAGTCCATACATATACAATATATACAGTATATCATGGTAGCATAAGGACATTCTGGGATCTTGCATTGACCGACCTAATCTGTTAAAACTGCTGTGTGAAACTAATGGCTTTATACAATAAACAATAATCCCTTTACCCATTACGTAACCACTTTAATTTGTACCTACTGTCTGAATAAATAATAATAATTATTATTATTATCATTATTATTAAAATATAAACAAATTAATCAGGCTAGTTATGAGAACAAAGCCATTGCTACTTGACTTGATATCAGTGAGAATGTGCTCCAACATACCCTGGGTAGCTACAATGTCTGAGTCCACTCCATACTCTGCTAATACATCAGATGAGGCACTTTCTTGCTGCAACTCTAGCAAACTGGAAACCTTAGCAACAATAACAAATTCCTTGTGATTAATATAGTCTTATCAACAGATGGTTTTGGCACATATTTATAAAATACTTACAATTGAATTAAATATAAAGTATATGTTAGCTATCTATTTTTTTCACTCTACTTCTAGGTAATTAGGGTTGAAAAGCTAAATAGTTTTAAGTGAAAAATACATCCAAAATAACCAAGAGAGACATTATATATTACTAATAAAGTGCAGTACAGTAATATCAATAAGCATTCCTCCTTGCCCCAGTCATTATTACTCTAGTGACTGAATACTGTTCTGCCTGTCTCTTCATGAATCATGACTATGAAAACTGGTTCGTACTTTCAGGAGCACCTGAATGACACAGCCATAGTTTTTCCAACCCGTTCTCGCAAATTTAATAAGTCAATATTGACTTATTAAATATGTGCATAGGTGACATACTTAACATAATAGATACCCTTAAAAAGATTCATAGAAAACACCGACCTTACCTAACCTACTTAGTATGTTAAGATAAGCATCTTATTGCTTCGTAATTACAATTATTACCTAACCTATAATAGGTATAGGTTAAGTAATAATTGTAATTACGAAGCAATAAGATGCTTATCTTAAGATACTAACAAGGTTAGGTAAGGTCGGTGTTTTCTATGAATCTTTTTAAGGGTAACTATTATGTTTTGTATATCACCTATGCACGTAGTTAATAAGGCAATATTGACTTTACGAATTTGCGAGAACGGGTTGAGTTTTTCACACCACAATTCTTTAAATCTGTAGCCACTGCCATATACTCCTGGCATACCATACATGCATTGCATCAGTTTCTCATTTTCCCACTTCAGTATTTAAACTTTTCATAACTGATTACAATTTTTGGTATTGTGCCAATCTCACTCTAAGCAGTTCCAATTTATTTTCATTTTCATTCTATTATCACACTGAATTTATGCAATTAAAACATACTTAACTCTAACTTGAATTTTGCTAACAAACACAATGAACTGTGCCACGAGAAGTCATTCACCGCTACATACCACATTCACCCTTCCAAGCACCGCTTCACATAATGCACGTCAAACATCCCGTCCTTAAAAAACATTAATCACGTCCATCCTCCTTTCGTCTTCATTTAGCCCCTAAACCTTCCACACTGTCATACAAGCCTGCCTATGTTTCTAAGGGGTCAAAGGCAGGTATGAGTTTTAGATATGATTTTGCTTTTGCTTTTCATAACGAAGGATACAGAAAATAGGCTTTGAGCCCAATCATCCCCACCCTTGTGTTGTGGGACTGCTTTCCTTACACAATGGTGGGATGAGCTCCTTGCATCACAAAGCCACCCATTTTCCTATTTTTGTCCGCTCTTCTCTAACATTATAGAAACACATAATTATTCTCTATGTTATTCCTAATTGTTAGAATAGCAATCCAAAGAGCTAAGCTGGAGATAATTCCTTGAAAGTAATGTTCAATTTGTTGTTACTTTATTGAAATTATTTGTTTAGTTTAAATAATTACCTGTTTGACTCCAAAAATTGAAGAGATGTTTTCCTTTACAGTTGAATGTCCACTAGTTGACACAACAATACTTTTCTTGCCCTTATCAGTATGATTTGTGCATGTTATCCTGTTTGAAAAATAAGTGTGTGCATCATGCAAAATAGATAATTAAATTTTTTCATCTACTGTATATAAGAACCTTGCTCTTATCTGTGACTTATGGTGCTAAAGAGCCATACTGGCTTAGTGCCTCAAGAAATCACTGCCTCTGGTTACACGGGTCATGATCTTGGCATGACTTAACCTAACTCTATCACTTGAAGACAAGATAAAGTGAGGACAGGTGGCGATAACTGAATAAAAACAAACAAGGCTCACAAAAAAAAAACAGAAAAAAATTGCATGTCATTAATACACAAGATCCAGAGGCCAATTGAATCATGAATGTATCCAGTGTGATGCCACAACCAGCCAAACCCACAATGATCATGCACAGCCCAATGCCTGGACCATGTTTCCAGGGCACTCATGAGAGGAAGGATCAACTCAAAGAGGAGAAAAATCCTGCTGAACACTACCAAACTAGCAGAAGAAAAATCTGCTGACGATAATTTTGGTAAGAGTTCGCGTCCTGTAAAGAGAGTGGGTACGTTGTTCATGTGAAAGGTTCACCTAAAGCAATGGTCAATAACACTTAAAAATATTTTATTATGAATCAGCTCAAGAGCTGATTGCAGAAACACCACTAATGGAGAAGAGAAGGAATGAGTGAGGAGGAATCTATGTGTCCTGTTTGACACAGAGAGCCATCACTGGGCAGCAGGTAAAGGTAGTGACCAGGTGTTCAACTTGCAGTTAGTAGTTAGCATTAGCAAAGTAATACTTGGCAATCTCTGATTCCAGGTACTTCTTGGTGGAGGTTCTTTGAGAGTAGAGGAATAAATCATATAACAGTCATTCAGGGCTGGATTGAGTAATCTCCAGTGATCCCTTCCCCCATATATGTGGTTTAACCCTTAAGACCGCTAAGCTATGTAAATGTCCTACATCCAAGTGCGGTTAAAAAAGAAATACGTGTAATGAAAATCCATAACGATCAACTGAAAATGGCAACTTGAGCACAGTTGCCATTTGCAAGGAAATTGCAGATAATAATCGGAGCCATGTACAGGTTAAAAAGAAGCCCATTAAATTTGTCAAGATGGAGGTCACACTGACCCCTCGTTGGAGTGTGCCGAGTCCTAGAGAGTGACACCTGTCAAAGGAAGTGACCGAGTAGTGCAAGCTAAGAGAGATGCATTGCTTATCTACGCAAACCCAAACATAGAAGTATGATATGTGAATTTCTGCAGACAAAGGAGGCCAATGTTACATTCCTCTTTCACATTTTTTTTAAGAGCAATTGCTTTCATGTACACTTACTAGTGTCATAGTAATCTAAGAAAGCATACCTGACTTCAGTAGATATTAAACAGTAAGAGTAGAGCACTTGGACCATTTTACTGAATTCTTTCTTGATATTGCGATGAAACTCCTTGTGTCGCACTGGCAGGGTAGAGAAGAGTCCTTGTAGTGAGACTGTTGTGCCTACCTGGCGAAAGAGGGGGGAAGGGGGGATTTCCTGGTTAAGAATACTGTAGGCATAAAGTGAAAACTAGAGAATTAATTTCAACTATGAATATTTCAATTATGTATATTAATTAGTTTCATACCAAATGCTGATTAATACTGTATATATAAATTTTTATACAGTATACTGTAATAATTTTATCATTTATCATTTAGTGTGTAGTAATCCAATTACTTGTACTGTATTAATATTCCATTAACCTGTCTCGATACTGGAGTTCTGGTAACAAGTTTGCCATTATGATCGTACACCAACTTTGTTCCGACCTCTTGACTGGTATGGCGTGTTGTGACAGTGAGGTCACTGAGTGCACACAGTGAACTGAGAGCCTCACCACGAAAACCATATGTCTTCACTCCGACTAGGTCCCCAAAATCTTGAATCTTTGAAGTATGGTGTTTTAAGGCTATAGATGATAAGATAATGAAAAAAAAGAGAGATACATAATGTGACCATGTATCCTATGTCAATTTTTGTTTCGTTTTTAACAGGAAAGCCAAAATAAATCCATGTATCAAATGAAATTGTACAGTATGAAAACCTGCAATGTTGAGAAGTGGTATAAACTGTAAATACCTGTGCACCTGTACTATCATTCATGTACACGACAGTAAAGGGAAGTAAATGAAGGAGTAAAATAGTTTGATTATAAATGTAACAGTAAAAATTATAAATGTAGCTTAAACGACGTGAGGGATAACTAGAGGAATGTTTATGAGGGTCAGATCAATATGCAGTGCTCTACAAAACTAGGTCTTCTCACTTAATGTCACATTTTTAAAGACCAATTCATTAAAAACTAAACATTTGTAAAAAATTAAGAACTGTAAAGTTGACATGTTCTATGCATTGGCCTCAATTGATAAGGTTGATTGCATGGGATTGTATGTTTCGGGTTAGGTGAAATGGCTTCATTCTTACAGAGTGGCAAGTTGAAAGCACAGGATGAAGTGGGATGTGGATCATCAGAGTGCAGCAAATGTCTAAGCATAAGGAAGTTGGAGAAAGGAAGAAAGTCAAAATAGGTCAAGAAGATTAATTAAAATATTAGACAATAAAATGGATAATGACAATATAAGATAATGAAAGCTGTAAATGTGTGCTTATGAGTTAGTAAATGGGAGGGAAGAGAGACTGCATGGTTCAGTGAAAATGTCAGTGAGGCCGTTTAGAAGAGCGATGCAGGAAAAAATATCATTGCAAAATGATGTGCTAAATGATGTAAGATACGTCAAATGAAATGCAATAATTGTTATGAGATTGTAAGGAATATGGCTAGGGTGGACAAAAACTGTAAAAGATAAAGCATGATAATTAATGGAGTTAAGGTGCAGGAAGCACTTTGTTGATAGAGGTACACATGCTACCAAAAGTTAAGAGGGTAGACACACACCTTTGTATAGATAGAATAAGTACAGAAATGATTTCTCAATGTCAGGGACAGAAAGCCTGTTAGGCCAACAACTGACCTCTCCCAGAATGCAACCAACAGCAGTTGACTAACTCTCTGGCTATCTGTTTACTTTTAGGTTTGAGAGGTACCAGGTGTAAGGGAATGTGCATAACATTGCCCAGCAATCAAACCTGGGACCATTCAGTAGGGAGCAAACTGTGCTTGAACTGGTGATGGACTTAAGGGCTATCAACCTCTAGAGGGTTATTATGGCTACCACAATAACTTACTGATCAACCCGCAAGTATACATAGTTTAGAAATTCTTTTAAGAAATTTTCAAAGTTGGGGTGGGCACAAGACAGTACCTGTATTATGTAATGTCTTCCTGGCTTGTTAAATAGGGATGGATGGTACAGTTAGGGATGTAAAGGCAAGTACACATGAAGTGGAACAGTTATTGACACGTCTATATATGCAGATGTAGTTACCTTTGCTGAAAGTGAGAAGGAATTGTAAAACGATTGAATAATTTTCATAGCGTTTGCAAGAGCAGCTGAAGGTCAATGTAAAAAAAAAAGTTTGGATTATGGTATTTGAGAGATGGTAATGGAACGTTGTGAAATTTGTAAATCTTCATATGTAGCAGGACAGCAATTTGAACTTGGATAAAAGTAGGGAAGAAATATTGAAAGAGGTAATAATTTTGGGATGGTATTATATAAATATGGAAGGCAAAATAAGAGTGAGTATCATAGTTTGAGAGGCAAATATTATAATGAAGGAACGTTAGTACAGGAGTCAAAAAATGAAATACTGTACTACTATATACATCCAGCCCTGAGATATATGTGAAATTTGGGTATGGAAAAAGGCAGTGCGCTTAAGAGTTCAGACAGTGGAAATGAGCGGTGAGAAAAGCAGCTTGTGCAAGTATGGGTACAGTATTACAATGAGGAAGTATAAGAGATGTGGTATGAGTGAAAAGTGTCAATATTATATGTTGAGTAGTAGAGTGGGGAATATGTAACACTTAGCTGGCATGGATATGTTTGTAGGATGACATTTGCTGCCAAGACAACATTATATGGCAGAGGCCAATGACCAGTGTCTGAAGTGACGTGTAGACAAATATATAAATGAGAGTAGTGGAAGAGATTAAGAGAGCTTGAAAGAATGAAATGGTTTGTGTGGTGATGGAGGAAGCGAGACATTGAGAATATAACTTATCAATCTATATAAAAATGTAAAGGCTTCCTCATTTCAATTTAAAATGTCTTAAGCAGTAATTCACCCACATGCCATCAGTGAACCAAAAATCATTTACCAGATCTTTTGGCTTCATCAATTTTATTCATACTACTCAAAGCCCTTAGTAATAAATCTGCAGCTCAATCTTCCTTCACACACATTTATTAAAAGTCAAAAGAACAAAAGTTTTATACACAATATACATACATACTGTATATTTATGTAACATATACAGAAGTATTACAGGACATTTCAGATTGACAAAGAAAACATCAAAATTTTCTTCTAATTCAAAGCTTGCATATACTGTACCTAAGTATTAATAACAATAAGTGATAAGGGAAAAAAAATATAAAATATATATAAATAATAATGCAGTACAGTAATCTGTATTTACTGTATCACCATAAACTTTTTACCAATAAACTTTTTACCAATCAACATGGGATGGCTGAAGTGTTACATGGGGCACCCTGTGTAATTACTAGTAATCTCCTCACAAAAGGCTCAGGGGTTCAAATCCTCGGCAGGGTGGGACAACTGAACACGCCATTCTATTCACCCGAGCATCCACCAAATTTCCAACAATTTGCAAATCATATTCAGAGGGAAACCATAGTGCTAAATAAATGTAACCAGTTCCAGAATTTTACTCAAGGCCTAAATCCCAATTTTTTGTTTTGTTTCATCATTTACAATCATCTTCATTCACCCACAAAGGCTTTGAAAATGTGTAAATTGTAACGGAAAGAAATGCAATAAATTTGGGCCAGAACAATCTGGCAGAAAAATTAACATTAAGTAATATCAGGCAACACTACACATCTGCATCTGAAGGTTCTTTTATTTTAAATACACTCTCGCATCTCAGAATATCATGCAGCATACTAAAGGTAAACTGAACCTTAAATAACAAAAGTAAATAAGTTTTCCTTTATACATAATATTTTTATCTAACACCTTGCTTCCTCTGGCAACTCTTCTAGTCGGTAGCCACATGTTTAGACTTGGGAAAGACCATAGTAAATACAGGTTTGGAAACGGTTGTCGATTTGTGGAACAGATTACTGAGTAACACAATGGAAATGGGATCACGCGATTGTTTCACATTAGACATGTACATACAGTATATGAATGAGTCTGAGTGGATGTAAATAGGAGCTGCCTCATATATAGTTCAGGAGGCCTTCTACAGTTAACTTAATTCGTACATTCTTATCACCTAAAGACATATGCAAATATTTTATTAAAATTAAAATATGTGTCATATTACGAATTTTACATACTCAGGCCTTCAAAATCCCGTTCTTCAACTCCCTTTCCATTATCAGAGACTTCCAGGAGCGTGGTTCCATGATAACGAAGACGCACCTCCACACTGGTAGCACCGGCATCTAGACCATTTTCAACCAGCTCTTTGACAGCCGTTGCGAGTGTTAACACAACCTGCAAAGTTTGAACTTTTTACCAACAAATAGTTTTAATTACATACCAGACTGACTTCTAATGAAAATACGCTCATTTCAAATAACGCATCTGTTATTCAATGGGGTAATATTTGTGAATACAGTATGTAGTTGTGTATAGTACTTTTTTATGGCTAATTGGAAGGATTTTAGAAATAAAAAAAATCATGTCCGAACTTATACCACATTTTTTTCCCCCTTATGCAATATCCTGCTTTTACAAGGACATGGCTAAACAATAGCCATGCTGGTTTGACTCATTTCCCTAGGCAGTGGGTGAATTCTCTAGCTCTGACCTCCAGAAGGTTCATTCAACTGTTTTCAAAAACCTTTCTATAAATTCATTACATTATACAGAACAGTACATTATTAAAGTACAGTATACATAAGAACATTTTCCAAGATCTACCATTAAGTTGTAGTGCAAATAATATCATTAGAAATTAAATGTGAAGACTTTCTGAATTGGACAGTGTCACAGTAGTCTGTGCAGTCAGGTCAAAGCCGAAAAATTCAAGGTTCAATTCCTGTGGAGAACAGATGCATTTTGGCAAAGTTTCCTCTCACCAGATGCCTCTGTAAATCCAGCAGTAAATCGGTACCTGAGAATTAGAAAATTGTTGTGGGTTACATCTCGGAAAGGTCAATATTAGGCCGGGGTGGGGGGGGGGGGGGGGGTGGACCTCAATAAGCACAACAGACTTTCTATCTGCAATTATGGGATACCAATATTTGTAACTTCATTCCTATTACCTTATGCTTAATTATAACCCACTCACTTGGCCAGAACAAATGCGGTGAACAGTAGTCTTGTCAATAGGTTTAATCGACTTGGCTACATCCGAGGTGCTCGTGGCCTCATCAGCCTCTGAAATAAAACAGCATGAATAGTAATTTTATTTGAGCCTGGTTGCACTGTTAATCATTCTGCCATCAAATCTAGCAATGTATGTCACCATAAAAAAATTGAGCAGTACCTGACAGAGGGTAAATGCATAAGATACAAACAGGTTGTAATAATGAACAAATCCACAGGGGCCGTGACGAGGATTCGAACAAGTTCGAATCCACGGCCATTGTGGATTTGTTCATTTGATGCATCACGCAATTGTGATTTCTGTGTGTAAGGTTGTAATAATAAAACTAAATACAGTACTGTGCGTGTGAATGAATTGTGTAAAGATTTGAGTGGGTTTAACATTTCACCAGGCAAGTTAGGTGAAGCCTGATTCTTAAGGAATTGTTTTGAAGGAAGCCTGGCTGAAATTTATTATAATCATATTATTTTCATATCCAAATATTTATAAATTCTGTGTTTAGTAACTGCATTATCACTGGAAATTTATAAAATAGTGACATCCTCAAATAATGAACTAATATGCTAGATTATGGTACTGTACAAGGAAATAAAATAAAATGGCTTAACCTAATCCCAAGCTGTGTATTTTCTCTGAAAATACACTATTAAGTTAGGCTAATATAGAATGAATAAAACTGTAGGCTACAATTAGCAGCCATCTGTGATACTTCACAGGTTATGCTACATTATGTATCAAATAGTACATACATTGTATATGTACCACATAATTCATTTTATTGGGGACAGGCAGCTTGTGTATATATACATATTGGGCTTATTATTAGTCCCCCCAATAATTGAACTATTGACCCTCCCCAAGACGCAACCCTACAATAGAGGCATTATGTAATAGGAAACTTGCCCAACCATTTCTGTCCCACCCAGGTATCCTAATTGCAAGTCAAGAACGAACCCGACTATACTACCTATGTCTATACTGAACAATATCCTCGTCAGTACTGTATACCTATACAAGTGATGCAGTCGTTACTTTTCTGCACGGGTATTCCTGCATGGGCCTTAAACTTAAGTGCTGTAGCTGTATAATTAGGTATCTCAATGGATAATTGGTATGCACTTCATACTGTAGGCTAAATGCAAACCTAGACAATCTTTTACTCAATCTAAATATTATGGACACATTTGAAGTAACCCCCCCTCAAGGGGTGTTGCACTCTTTAGATACAAGATGATCCAAATGCACAATGCTGCAGTGAACCTTGGAAACTAGCATTATTTTTTTTTTAACTGAAAGAGATAGTGTTCACAATAGTTAGTGATGGCTTGTGACACACTGAAGAGTTCTCCTTACTACTAGAAGCACAGCTGCTAATTAACCAATTAGCACCTAACCTAGCTTGCATAAATGAACACTAAAGCTCCACACAAAAATGGACATACAATTTAACACTACTTAACCCAACGGGTTTTTTTTTTACACACACTAAAATATATAACACAAATTATAATTATAAATTAAAATGTTTATTGTGTATTTCCCGACTAAAATAATGTACTACCTAGAGCAAGGTCTGCCATTTATTGTGTCGCGTCTTAACGATATATGCAGTGTGCTTCAAGATCTCGTCTCCAGATGACTGAACAGCTTGAAGATTAATTAATCTGCACTGTTAGTATTGCAGACAAGGTCAAGTTCAGCAGCTACCACTGTGAGTGTGTGAGTGTGTGTGTGTCAAGCTCCGGAGTCCTGAATGGACCGCCGCTGGTCCTTGTTTACAAATGTGTGGCGCCGACGGATACAAGACACTCCGTACATTGACAACATCGCACACTAATATTTTTACCACTTCGGACACCAGCTTTAGACGTTTCGCATATGTGTACGTGTTCCATATTAAAACGACAATATAATGCTATTAACAATTAAAATCTTCTATTTAACAGGCATATAGTTATTAAATGAAGTTTAGTGATGTAATAGACATAATCCGGAGTTGGTAAGGACGCCGCCCGCCAGCGTAAACACAACACACCCGAATGCCCACAAACACGATACAACGCACAAAACACAACACTTCTGTCAGTTTTTGGATAAACTCCTTTTATATTTATTATGTGAGAGTTATACATGTATAAAATGATAACTATTATAGGTAAGCGCCTAATATTTAATATTAATCAATAAAAAAGAAGTCAGAAGCCACACGCCTGTCTGTACATGTCTTTTGTGTAAAAGTATTTTGGGCGCTCATGTACTTGTGCGCTAGCTGGCGTTCACAACTGTTCTCGCCTACAAGCATTAGAATTAAACAAACATTTATTTTTTCATTTATATACAAGAAGAGAAGGCTACCCTTGAGTTTGTAATATTCATCTGATCACTGGTCTCCCATTTGGTCCTCATTGCTTTATCTTACTATTATTGAATGTCAATAACCGTATTATGCAATTTCAATTTCTTCTATTTCTTTCTTTATTATGCACCCCATACCCATCCCGTGGGCGGTGGTGTAAAGGATTAATTACTATATATAATCAAGTGCGAATAAAAACATTTATCTTTAAACATAGAGACAACAGTACATATGATAATAATAATACAGTATTTGTGTATATTTGGAAGTGCTCATTAAAAATTAAGCCCTGTGTAATTTCGATAAGGGATTTGGACAAAGTGAGCTATATTAGGTAATTAATCAGTCGAACCGTGATTGAGACTTTACATATATATTGTAATTGAGTACATATATATATATATATATATATATATATATATATATATATATATATATATATATATATATATATATATAGATATATATATATATATATATATATATATATATATATATATATAATATATATATATATATATATATATATATATATATATATATATATATATATATATATATATATAATATTGTATGCTGCCGGTCATTTGTATATGGGTATAGACAAACTAGTATAAGTAATGAGTTTATGTGCTCCAGGCCTATTTGCCTCTCCAGTGTTGTTAAGGCCACACCATGTGATTACTGACCATTCAGCAAGAATACTTTAATGAACATAATCCAACTCAAAAGAAAATTTAGTGAATATACACCGAGAACTCTGCACATATACCAGCTTGAGTAAGTTAAGCACACTGAGCATTTTGTTGCCAGTAGTCAAGATGCTCAATATGGTCCAACCGGGCCGTGAGTGGTGGAGATGCGGCAGATTGGACCAATGGGGCGGGTGGCGGGGGTGGAAGGGACCAATGGGGTGCAAGTGGGCGTGAGGCGCGCGGGCTGAGCGTATTGGGCGAGGAGAGCCACAGTGTACACCACAGACGTGTGTGTTTACCTCAGCAGCTGTGGCGTAGTGCGTCTCTCATACCCCTCACTGCCATGACCCGCACCACCTCCACTCTCTAGTCTCCTCCTCCTCGACCACAACCATGGAAGATCCAGCCAAGATAACGACCAAGGATATCGAAGAGCTTCTCAAGATCTTCGAGAAGAACACGTACAGGGCGAGGGAAAGTGGTGTGGTGGTAAGTGTGGGGGTAACATGTGGTGGGCGTGCCATGTGGGGGGGCGGGGGTGCCTCTCCCATACTTTCCCCTGGTGTGTTTCAAGGACCACTTTCCTGATGCACAGTGCCACGCCACCGTCATGACACCTGTGTGTGATGGGCAGGTGTTGGCGAGGGTGACCACCTGTGGGCACGTGTGTGTACCCTCCCTGTGTGCTGGTGTTGACCACCTGTCGTGCTCCTGACACGGGTGGCTCGTGGCCCTGATATTGGTGCCCTCTGACACGGGTGGCTCGTGGACCCTGATATTGGTGCCCTCTGACACGGGTGGCTCGTGGACCCTGATATTGGTGCCCTCTGACACGGGTGGCTCGTGGCCCTGATATTGGTGCCCTCTGACACTCACGAGTGTCAAGAGATCATGGAGGCCTCGTCTTGCGTAGATCAATCTAGATAGTCTTGTACTGTAGCCTTTGATCTTATTCTAGTTTTGGACGAGGAGCTTTTAAGTCCTTGACCTCTTAAACTTTTGGCTGAATTGCAACATTTATAAAAATTCTTTTCAATTGCTTTTGGAAGGTTGAATCGGATTATATAAAATTCCAGTGACACTCATTTTTAGAGCATGTCTTGACTAATGACACGTTGCTACATTTGATAAAATAAATTTACAAATGAACCTTATGAGTTCATTTATAGTTCATTTGAAGAAATGCCCCTTTTATTTGTGCTAAATCTAAGTGATGTAGTTCACCTCTATATTTGAATATGCAAAAGTGCTATACACAAAAGCATTCCTGTATATGGAACTAGCATACTCTAACCTTTGCCTGTTTTTAATAAATATAATCATTTCATAAAGTGCATTTTACCCTGGTAAAGCCACTTGTGCCCAAATATGAAGGTACTTTACTAATTTTGAACTAGTAAAAGTCCACAAACTAGTTATTTTTTTTAATTTAGTGCTCTAGAATGATCATATGCAGGTAGGAGAAACTTTGCTAGTTTAAAATATAGCACTTGAAGCCTTTCTCGCTTGCAATGTGATGTCGGCTACACTTGTTAAATTCTGGGTTAGATATGATAAAAGGTTGCATCTGTGATAGACCTGTAATTTTGGAATTTCTGGGTGGTCTTTGGCTAGTTAATTGTAACTCATTTTCTGCCATGGAGAGGAAAACTATCGCTGTATTAAAGTATTCAGGGGTTCGGATTTTTTTTTATTGTTTGAAAAGTAATGTTCTTTGTATATTTTATTTGCAGTTAACATAATATTTTACTTCTATTGCATGGACTGTGTGTTTGCCAGGAGACGGTAAAGGCTTTCTTCAGTTATATTTTTTCGCTACCGAAGCAGGCAAGGATCTTCATTTCGATGTGTAATTTTTAATGTAATACAGTAGTGAATTGGCTTTAATTTTATATTTTTATCAGGTTGTTTCCTGTTCACAGACTGACAAGATACTTGATAAATGTCTTCATCTATGGCAGCTAGACTACAAGTGCATGGTGAGTGCAATATGAATAGTATAAAACCATTTAGATTTAATAACGTGTCAATGTAGCAAGTCTAGCTGTTCTATTCCCAAATGAATACTGTACTGTACAGTATTTAAAAAAAATATCTAGGTTCATAATTTGCCTTTAGCTAACTAAATTTGCACTGGCAGGTTGTACCCAATTCTGAAGGAGAGCTGTGCAACAGTTATCCCAACCGGCTGATCATCCCAGAGTGTGAGGTAGTGCCCGAAGGACTTGACCCACCTGGGCTTGTATGCCCCCTCACTCTCACCTCGCCCTCGCCGCTAAGTCTTGGCTCGCCCTCGATCATTCCAGGAGGAAGTGCACCTTCATTCTCTTCTGTGGTGTCGGGAGGTGCCCGTGCCTCCATTTCCATTAATGGCCATCCCACAGAGGTGCAGTCTGCAAGGAAATGTTCCCTACCAGGTTAGAATAAAACTAAACGTGTTACATGGCGAAAATAGTCTCGCTATTAGTATAGTTTTATGGCACATCTTGGAAAATTATTGGTGTAATTTGTTTTGATTTGAGCCTAACTGCATGGTTACTCTTGTTCTTTTAGTGTTTCTGGAGGGAGCCTTCCCCCTCATTTAATGATTAGTGCACCAATACAGATTTTTAATCTAGCCCAGACTTGGTAAAGGCTCATTAACACTTTCCGGCCCCCTTCGATGGTAAAAAAAAAAAGGGGTATGTGCGCGCGGCGTTTTTGCTGCGTAAGCGTAAAAACAAAAATGTGTATACTCTTTTTACTCTCCTTACCTTAGTTCTCGAGCTACGTATTTCATTTTGGTACCAACGTGTTCGCAATAAAATTCTCTAGAAGAACATCAATAAAAAAAGTCACGAAACGTATAGGGATACCAGCACCAAATAAATAACTACGAAGATGACTCGCCGTGAGCGCCCAACAGCAACAAAATGTTTTTACTCTTGGGATTGTTATCACCTCTACACTTGTCCTACAGCGTTAATTTTGGTATCGATGGACTCGCAATGAAATTCCCAACGTGGTGATATGAATATAAGCGTAGAATAATGATTGCGGCCCGCCCGCAAGAGTGTGGGAAGTGGTGAAATTGTTACCCGGTGACGGAACGACGCACGGCGCTTTGAAAGTTTATACTTATTTCATTCTCATGACATTATTATTCTATGTACGTCATTCATTTTTGTGTCAATGTGTTCGCAATAGAATGTTCTATGAGCCCGTAGGTAAAAAAGATCAACAAAGCGTAAGATAGAATAGCGCCAAATATAAAAGAACGCTGGAACATATCGGTGAGCGTCAAACACACACGAAATGTTTTTACTTTTGTTATGTTTGTCAAGTTTATACTTGTTGCACCAGTTATTTTTGGTTGTACATTGATCGGAATAAAATTCCCTAAACAGACATATGCATATAATACATGATATGGGGGAAGCATTACCAGTATAAACGGCTAAAGTCGCCCACCTGCAACCCGTTTGGGACATGCCATTTGATCGAAGTGGTCCACACCTTTCATGAACTTATTGTACCATGCAGCCTAGTGGTGAGAAAGAGAGCCTCATGGCGCGCAGTTTGAAACAAACCCAAAGTAAATCGGATTAAAATTGAATTTTATACAAATATTTTAAAAGGACATAAATTTATGTCCACCATGCGGGAGCGGTTGGCGAAACAGGACGCCGGGAGGAGTCCTGATCTGCAGATAGTGTTAAACTACTGTGTTTAACCCTTAGACAGCAGCTATGGAGAGTCTTGCCTGGCTATGCACCAATTCTTCCTGGGGAGAGGGGGGGGGGGTAGGGGCCATCCCCAAATTTTCTTGTAGAATTATTAACTTGTATGAAATCTAATAAACTTTCAGATTACTTGGTATGGAATTCTTTAAAGAATGACACTATAAATAGTGATAAAATTGCTGGGCATTTCAGGCTTTGTATATCATAATTTTGCAATTAAAATGATTATATAACTTGGTTTTTGGAACTACATAATGTACTTTCTTCATATGCCATAAGAATCAAAAGAATGCCTGGGTAAATACTTAAATAAGTGGATTTTGGGTAAAATACTGGGTATAATGGACATGCACCTGCTGGATAACTTTAAGGTTGCATGTATAAAAGTTTGGGTAGGTACTCTAGTTGCCTTGTGGGCATTCTGCAGTTTCATGTGCACGCTTTGCATTGAAACGCTGAATTGTCGAACATAATCTATAGCATAGTCTTTTACTATTAGTTTGTTAATTGGTACTCTATTAAAAACTTCTTTGCACTTGTACAAATGTTAAATTTCCCATTGTGGGATATCGTATAAAATTTTGGCATTGATGCAGTTGCTAAGCATTGTGATTTATTCCTGCAGCTGATGGGAACAAGAGCATGATCGCAGGAACGACGGAGGCACAAAGTAATGGGTCGAAGTTCAGGGAGTCTATTCTCAAGGCCAAATTTGCTCGGTGTAGAGCTAGGTTTCCTATTCCTACTATCCTGTACAAGGAAAATTATATATGCAGGTTAGTACTGGTATTATATCTAAATAAATGTATAATTTACACACACTATTTTAGTAACTTACATTTTAGCTTAAAAAATATCTGGCATAGCAAATGTTTAACCTTTGTTTGGCCTTGTATGTTTGTCCAGCATTCACATCAACCAATGTTCAGATAATTGGTAAATCTGGGAAAACTAGCCCAGATAATGATGGGGGGGGGGGTTGACTTTATGTACACAAGCAAGAAATATGACAGGCCAGATTACACTTTCTGGCCTGTTTGTACACTTTCGGGCTAGACAGTAGAGCGACAGTCTCGCTTCATGCAGGTCACTTAAATACCAGACTGTCAAAGGGGTTTACCACCATTTCTTACCCCTTGTCCCATCCCAAATCCTTATCTTGAGCCCCTTTCAAGTGCTATGTAATTGTAATGGCTCGATGCTTTTCCCTGAATGGCCTGTAATTAGTTAAATGTTAATCACTTGCTGCTTCTAATGTTGCTTTGAATAGGACAAAGGTGACGTCCCTATAGATGCCTTAATTGTTTTGTGGTCTTCTCAGATCTGCTACTTTATCTGGAGGTCCGGAGATGTATGGGCGTTCTGGCATGGATTATCTCTTCAACTCTTCTAGCGCCAATAGAGTGGATGATGATGATGACGATGAAGTAAAGTATCGGTTTCTAGTTTAAGTTTTGCAGGTAATTTAGAATGTGTACAGATATCAGTTTTCCAGAATTTTAAAGGTTCGTAATCATTAGTGCATATCTTCCACTTCGGTAACATATTGTACAGTATTGTGAAGAGCACATTAAAGATTATTTAATTTTGTCAGTAAAGATTGAACTTTGAAGCTTAGTACTGTAGCTAGTTTCCTACATTTAGATTATTTTGTGGAAACTTGCTGATAGTTGGTCAACTATATTTGCTCTATTAACAGTTGTTTGTATGGGAGGCGGAATACTTACCTGATGCTGAAATCTGATGTTATTTTTGACTTTGTAAGAAATGGTAATTGATGTATATTCTAATTGGAGTCTTTACATTTCATGCAGATACCCCAGACTACCAGCGACTGGCAGTTGTTTGACCGTGTAAGATCTCAGGATATAAGACTATTGAAGGCGTGTAATGTTGGTGTGATCGTTGATCTCATGGTGGAGAAGAAGAAAGTAAAGTTTGGAGTATAGTAAGTATCGGATTGTCGATCATTCGGACCTTTGCTGTGATTACTTTAAATAACATTGACTAAAATTGTTGACCAAACCACACGCTAGAAGATATGTTTGTCCTGGCCCATTATAAAGTAGATTGTAATTTAACATTACAATTGATTGTAATCTAATTTTAACACGTTTTGGTTTGTAAAGATTTCTCTTGTATAAAATTAATCTATATTAGATTTATGGTGCATATAGAATGTCATGGGGAAACTGTTAAATGGCAAATAAAAAAAAAATACATGCTGTATTATAGTACAGTAGATGCCTAGAAAGAATAATGAACAATGTGGTCAGGCAAACATTCGTACAACCTTGTTGCCAGTCTCTGGCAACTGAAACATTCTAAGTCTAAAAATTGCCTAAATGCATGCACAAAGTATACTTTTTAAATATTATTCAATTTTAATGGTCGGTGATTCTTAAAGATTTGAACTTGATAAATGTATTTCTGCAGCCACTGGCCAATGCCAGAGATTTAAGCAAAATTCTAGACATATCTTATTAAACTGATTATGGACATTGAACATTCATAATGTGTGTGGTTCCTTTAAAGCGTTTCTTGTCCTCGTTAAAGGGCAAAATTTCTGATAATAAATTGTGCTTTGGTAAAAAGTCATGACTAATATCAGGTGTAAATAATTTACACAAGGCTTGGGAATGGGTGGTTTGAGGGGGGGGGTCAGTAGTCTAAGAATATTAGTGCCTCCTAGCTGTCTTTCTGGCTTAATCTATTCTATACAGTATAGGTTTTGGTGTAAACTTTTTTTTTTGTTTTTGTTCATTGTTCAGTTTCTTTCAGTGTGACATCATCAGAGAAGGTCGACAAGGAGAACAGGTACAGCGAGTTCAGCATCTTGTCACTGCCATATCCTGGTTGCGAGTTCTTCAAAGATTTTCGTGACCTGGGGTATAATGGGGAAGGACTGTACTTCAACTGGAATCAGCCATTTGTTGATGCCCAGTTAGTTATTCCAGAGAGGCTCATGTCTGCCAAAGTAACCTCCGATTGGAATAATTATCGTGTGAGTGTGCTGGAATGGTTTGTAGACATGATGCATAAAAGATGTTTTAGTATTACCACTTTGTAGGTATTCAGTATTGTAAACCCACTGTAATTTCTCAAATGGGAATAAATTGGCGAGAACCTCTTATGAATGATTGTACAGTATACGCGGTAAATCTACTCTTCGATAAATGGAAGTTGTATGGAGGGTAGCCATAAAATTTTTGGGAAAGATTAGTGACCGTGAGACTTCCTAAATTTTCCATTCCCTCTTCATAATGGTTATAGTTAAAATATAGATACAGCTCTATTGCTTGTGTGTACTGTGCATGCTCCAATGTGGTGCTGGTAGCACTGCCACAATGTTTTCACTGTAAATGTTCACTGTTTCTCTAATGGCTGAAGATAATAGATATCTGTTAACAGATAATAGATGTTAAAGATATTTTCCGACTTATTCTCATTGACTAGGAAAATGGTTGCATTGGTCAATGGTTTGAAGTGTCCAATGATAACTTTAAAGGTAGAAGAATTAATGCAGTAGAAATGAAACATATTATGAATGCTTTGAAGTTTAGGATAAACTTTGATTAGGAAATTATACTACTTGAACAGAAATGGGATCTGTTGCGACTAAGCCAGAACTACCTGAAGTTACTTCTAACGTACATACACGATGGATCGAAAGGTATACTTGTTCACTGTATATCTGGATGGGACCGCACCCCGCTCTTCATATCTTTGCTGAGGCTTTCTCTCTGGGCTGATGGACTCATTCACTCATCACTAGATTGTAATCAGGTGAGTTGGAATACTGTACTTTAATTCCTTGCTTGCAAGTACATGGTGGCAAAGTGTATTTTTAATGTTCATGGTAGTGTAGAGGTGTGTGCATGCTTGCTCTCCTAAATATATATGCTGCAAATGTCTAGTTTAAAACTAGTGCTGAACAATTTGTTAATTGGTACATGTGACTAACTTTTTGATGCATCTAATTTTTTTTTCTTTACCAGATCCTTTATCTTACTATTGGATATGACTGGATGGCATTTGGTCATGATCTTCAGGACCGGCTAAACAAGGGTGAAGAAATTTTTTTCTTCTGCTTCCACTTCCTCAAGTACATTACTTCAGATGATTTCAGTGTTGGAAGGAAGTGAGTAACTTTTTTCCACGAGTTGACTAGCTTTGTCAGACTTTGGCTATCGCACATCTAGTCTGCTTGCAAAGCTTCCTGCTTCACACTAATTTGGAGCAGTGTGTACTTTAAAGATAGAGTATTCTAATTGCAAGTGTAAAGAATACCAATTGGTGGCAAAAATTAACTGAGTTGTCATGAATTGATAAAGAATGCATTTCTTGCTGTTGGAACAAATTGGTCATATTTGCATTTTAGCAATTGCTTTAATCTTAAAATCCCTTTTTAGTGTCTTTATCATTTTAGCACTAGACGCATAATTAAGTTATGGTCGGATTTTAGCAAGTTTAAAGTTTTTTAATTTAAAATGAATTTGGACTAAATTTCTCTACTGCTCGTAAACTACTGTACTGTTAAATCGGCCAGGTAGTTGTAATTGCATTGTAGTCCATAACAACTTGTCTATAGTGCTGGTAATTGCAAGTTAAGATTCCATATATTATTCGGTAGTCTCCGAGATTCTTGGTAAACTTTCTAGATTTTCACAGCTATGGTCACTGTAGTATGGCTTTTGTTGCCAGGATAATCAGTGTTGCTTAAAACTAAACTTTTTTTTTTTTTTTTTCTTGCACAGTAGGCTATGTGCGCACATTTCAAAGCATTTTTGCACTTAAAAATTTTCCTTGCTGGGAGTGCTTAAAAGACAAGGGCTTCTAGTTTTATTGGAAGTGATAGTGCCGTAAGGGGAGCTCTTCGTTGCCATTAAATCGGTGGCAATGGAGAGATTGTGAATACATTTCAGCTTGGAATATCCTCAAAGGCTCATTTCATCTACTTGTTACTTTGCCTCAAATGTCGCAGAAAGTTCTAAGAATAGTAGGTTCACCAGGCTGCTGCTGCCACACCCTAATGCCCCAAAAGATTTGGCACTTGGAAGTAAATTGTGCTGGAAGTCACAAATTTTGGGCACTGATGCTTTGACCCTACAATACTGTATTTGGCACTTTTGATCCAATTGACTATTGTATTTACAATATTTCTGGACCATATTAGTGAAATTAATCATGGCCATTGGCATTTGCAAAGTCTACAATACTTTATTTGTAATTTGCATTGGGAATGGCAACATTTAGCTACTGTTTACTCTTGGGTGTGGTTTGCAGTCTTGCTGCTTGGCATTATTTCATATTAGTGCTATTACTTTAGTGCCATTGCAACCAATTTATATATTATGGAGGCAAACTGTCTACTGTATATTTAAATGGAGTTTAGTGTACGGTAACTTTTTTAATAACGAGCAGCTTTATTACAAAACTTGAAAGTGTTGAGTATAGAGCAATATTTTCACTGTCAAAGAACATCAGTCTAATCCTAGTGCAGAGAGCATGATGCATGCTGCCATCTTCAGTCCAGTGGGGTTAGGGTGACAGGTTGGGGTTAAGTACTGAATTCAAACTTTAGTATTAGGGGTTTGAAAAGTTTTTATAAATTCCTATACTATTTTTCTTTTGGCTTGTAGCCTAATCAATAAATTTGATGTCTGCATGTTGTACAGTAAAACAGTAGTGTAGCTTGCAAAGTGGTGGCCTTGGAAGTTATTTGGTTAAGGGGGGATTTCTTCAATATTTCATAATGTTCAATCCCGGCTTGAGTGCCGATAATGTTTGATTCTAAAGTTTACCATGTGCTAATGCATTTACTTGATGAATCGAGGTCCTTGTTGGATAGCCAGTTTCCTCGCTGCACTTGGGCGATGTCTTGTATCTTGCCTCAATCCCTAGTCGACTGTCTTGCGCAGGAAAAACATTTCCATTGTTAATAAAGATGGGTCGGTTTTCAGCATGGGTTTTCTTTTTTGGGGATGTATTCATCTGGTAGCTTAACAAGCTGGCACCCCTTTAATTTAAATTCTTTCAGGGGTACTCTGTAGCTTCTTCCCTGCATTTTGTGCATTAACAGTGATGTGTTGTCTTTGGGTAGCATGTGAAATAGTGTGGACTTGCTGAACTCTCCTGAATGACCCAAGCATGTCAACTGGTGGCACATAGCTACAGTACCATGAAAGTTTACCTCCTTGCAAACTACCACTTGCTTTTATTCCTTTTCATATATTGAGGTTAGTTTGTATACTTTCTGCAGTTACCAGAGCTTGGACTGAGGAATTACAGAGCACTATGAAAGATTAAATTCCAATGGTTAATGTTATGTTTGAATTTATATTTTTCTTTTTTAAGAACCAATTTATTTTTTAAGATATTAATCTTTTTAATGTCTTACACAAATTTATGCTGCATGACTGACTAGAGAAATAATTTTGCTTAGTGACCTACCTGAAAGACTGTCTTGAAATTTTGAAATTAGTCTTGGGTAGGGGGGGGGGGAATTTGATGGCAAAGGGATTTACTTACTCACTTTGTCTACCTGGAAGTGAAGCAAGGCTAGTAAATAAACACTGACAACTGCGGTGGAAAGTTCTTAATTATAAAATGTATAGGAAGTAATGGTTACTTTCCCTTTTCAGGAGACATATGTCAAATGACAGCTCTAGTTCAGAAAAACTAGACTGTGTGATGCTTGATGCTGATGGCTTGAGCTCGGCAGGATCCTCCAATTCCCTGAATTCATCGTGCTCTTCAAATCGGTCTTCTCATCATGCTCCTCCTGTGTATTTTAAGGCGGCAAAGAGTGGGGAAAGTTCTGATAGTTTTAATTCTCTAACATGGCCCTATGGAAGTTTTACTGAGGAAATTGACTTTGATGAGATTTCCCCAAACCCTGGTAGAACGTCGACAACAAATAGGGGTTCATTCAATAGGTCATCTGCAAGAGATTCTGATACAGCAGGGATCACAAGTGAGGGAAAGTTATCAGTGCGGCAAGGTACCATAGCTGGAAGTCATTCCCGAGTGACTAGTGGATTGCTTAAAAATGGTAGTTCAAACACTTCCTTTCTGGATGCAAGTAAACCACTTTTATGCTCGCACAGATCAAGAAATGGCCATAGTGACTCCAGTGGTGATAGTGTTGCTGGGTCAGACCATGGATCATGGGGCAATGGTTGTCAGGAACCCCCGCGTGCTTCTACTAGTCCCATGGCTGTGCCTGTTCCCCGTGGCCGCCCGGCACCACGGACAAGACAAGAGTCGGTTAGCTCTATTGGAAGTTGGCAGTTGATTTCTGGAACGGGCAGCCTTCGTGGATCAACGGGGTCAATTGGTAACCCTGGCTCGGCAAATTCTCGCAGTTCTCGTACTTCAGTGTAAGTGAATTTGATAGTATTCACAATTCTAAACTTAATTTTAAGACTTCTTTAAATTTCAAAACAAAGCTAGTACACTAGTATGACCACATTTGTCTACTTTTTCCACTTATCTTTTTGGTTAGCAGGATATTTGGACACTTCGTACTGTGATCTCGTGTTTAGCGCTTCTGTATGTATATTTCATACTGGCTCGAGTTGTATTATCTTTCCTACATGGGTTGGGAATTAAAATTGGTTGCAGAGGAAAATATTAATTAAAATTTTCTCCAAGCCCACCACTTCTATGCTAAAGAGCTAGCACTGGGATATTCAGATTGTATGTTGGCCCTTTTTTTTTTTTTTTTTTTTTTTTTTTTTTTTTTTTTTTTTTTAAGTAGACAACATTATAGTTGTGATTACATGTGAATGACGACTCTTGGCGGCAGCTTTTGTATGGGCTTTTTCTTTGCTTGTAGAGCTGACAATTCTTATTGACACATTACAAGGAAAGGGGACATTGTGTACTGCTTGCAACACTAATGATAATTCCTAATCTAGCTAGTCTTTCTTTTTAGACCATCAGACCTGCTGGATTCGGCAACGACCATAAAAGAGGAGGAGGGGAGCTGCGACTCTGAGCAGAGCATTATAGTTTTCAACAGGGCAGAGAGGCTTGATAAGGTAACTTAATTTGCTTTTGTATTGGTTTTAACACTGAGTAGTGTTTTTAAATTTTAGCAGCTTGCAAACCCAAAATGCCAATACTGTACTTGTATTGGAAATGGGTATCCTAATTCGGATTTCAAATGCCTGTGCTCTTTAACTTGTTCAGACTGGGTCAGTGCCTGTATACAGTATTGTTTTATCTTGAAGCCACTGTATTCCAGGTATAGGACTTGACAGTGCCAGTATTGTACACTATTATGAAATCGATTCTAGCCTAGCTAATGATAGAAAAAACTAAACTTTTAATGATGCCAGAGCATGTGATTTAGGTTGTACAGAAATTACTTGAAAAGTCTAATTCAATTTATTTAAAGATGCAGCAGAAATCAAGAGGCATTAATTATACATTTATCAGGTTATTAAAGTTCTCAGAGGGCAGGGGGGGGGGTGATTGGATAAAGTTGGTAGAAAATGGTGTAAATATAAATACTATTTTCAGGTGCGATCTCTCTTCTATACTGTCTACGCTTCTATAAGCTTCCAAGGTGCCAATGGACGGAACGAGTCTGCTTTAGCAACCCTAGTCTCTAACTTTGCTCAAAAGGTTGGCATCAAACCAATGTCTCCTCGAAACACTCAATGATGTTACAAGCCAGTTCACTCCTTGGAAACCATAATTAATGCTTTCTCAAGATCCGACGGCTAATTTATAACTGTGCAAACTGGACTCTGCAGTACACGGGCCAGTCTATTCTACAGGAAGGAAAGCAAAATGGTGTACATAATGCATGACATTGGAGCCTGGTTTTTTTCTTATTGATGACATTTAACATGCAAATTTGTGGGTATTGACAATTTCCTTGTTTTTATTTTTAAATGATTTTTACTATTAGTCTGTGTAGTGATGGAAGTAAAATCATAAGGTTTTGCTCAATTAACTGTAATTTGTAGGGCTAATAAAGTTGATTTTACTCTTGAGCAACGAGGGTGAAGAAATTGATTTGATTTTAATTGTATTAATTTTACTTTGAAATTGTGCAAGCTCTAAAGAGGAGAAACTCTAGCATAATACTGCCTACCTACTGTATTGCTTCGCCTGCAACCAGACTTTTTATCTTTACATTAAAGATTGGAAGAACCTAAATTGAATTGTATTGCTTGTTTGAGAATACAGTAGTAAGACTCCCAAGTAATTTAAAATTACTTGGAATCATATATTTTATATTGGTTTGCTGTATTTTTTTTTTCTCCCCATCAATATGTTTAGTTAAATATTTGACTTGGACTTTTAAAAGATTACAACATAAATTGCGTTTGTAAATTCATCGGTGAACTAGGCACTGGAGTAGATTACAATGCTTTATTTCGGTGAAATATTTTAATTTCTCGGACTTGAAGCGAAAGTGTAGATTAAGTAATAATACTTTTAAGTTCATTTTAGAATGAGGTAATTTCTCTCCAAAATAGACACCTGTGTAAACGTTTCCATCTGAATAATGTATTTTACGTTCTTCCATGTAGTGCAAAAGCTAAAGATCCATGCGGTCATAATGCTTGTCAAGTGGAATTGTTCAAATTAAGAAGTGGGCAAGTTTGCATTTTGTCAGGCTTGACAACTTTGATACATTCCAAAATTTTGATAGGCAATGGTTGCATGTAAATGCAAACTTTGTACAAATGGGAGCAGTGTTGGCTTGTAGTGCAGTTGTTAAGTATTAAAGTGCTTCACAGCTGGTCTTTGAGGACTTTGACCCTTCAGCTGCAGTTGTACGTTAGTCTTAAACTACACAGGATTTGCTGTTTTTTTTTTAAATGGTTATTTTTACTAATTTTGTTTATAATGACTTAAAATAAAGTTTGTAATCGGTTACGGTTGGTTACCAGACTGTATATGTAGCACTTTATCAACAGACGACAGCCTCCCAGTTTGACATAATTTGTGCTCATTGTAGCTGCTGTTTGCGTCCTGGCTCTAAAATTTATTTTAATTCGATTTTCCAAAAATTTTTTTTAACAAGCTGAAGTATTTTTTTCTTTTTTTTTTTATTAAAAAAATCCATGCAGTAAATTCTAGTAAATGTATTGAGCAGCATTAAATATCTCAAATGCCTTATTACAATAAATATTACATAGTAAGATTGTGTAATTTTGAAAGTTGTGACACTGTCTTTTGCCCCTTAGCTGTATGTATTAAGGAGGTAATCTGTTGTATATTTAAAATGTTTATTTTGCCAAAACCATTAGAAAGATGTGAAAATTACACAAGAATTTTATTCATGTAATAACCAGTAGGATTAAGTCCAGAGCTGTGTATTGCAAGTGCCAGGCAATGTAACTTTTGAGAATCTTCTTCAGCAAATGTCAAGTGATATTTTGTAATTTGTTCATTAATAAAGAATGGTAATTACCTGGAGACTAGTCTTAAGTTAGAATGAAAAATGTCACTTCCCTGGGCATGAGGAACGGTGCCCAACCTTTCAGTCTGATCAAAGTAGACATTTTCAACCTCGTGGTGATTCGGCTTTTTAGTTAGCCGTTGAATGTTTGGAACGATAATGCATGTGTGAGCGTAGATATATTGTGGATGTTGGTGTGCATGTTGATCTATAAAAAAAAATTAATTTGTGCTAGTCTTTTAAAAGGGTTTTCAGTTGGCATGTAATGAAGGTAGCTTTGAATGGTTCAATCCCACACTTAGCATTTCGGGCAGGTCCTTAATCTAACATATCGGGTAAGATGGAAATGTTACAATGTAGCAAGGTTTTATATTGACATAACTAAAATACCAGTGTAATCGCCTCTCAATTTATAAAGACGTCTTGAGTACTTTTGGAAGTGGGTAGTAAGATAGTGTTTGAAGCACAAGGTAGGGAACTGAGCATGAAATTAGGTATGTTTTGGTACTTTATCTGCAACTTATTACTGTACATTGTTTAAACAATTGAAATGTTTTATGATTGTTGCAAACATATGGATTGAAATGGATATTTATTCTTGTAATGAATAGTGTACATATGTAATTATTCAGATTGTAAAGTACATCTAAATAGTTTGTTGTACAAGAACAAACTGTCACAACCTAGTGTATGGCATATGTAATATGCAGTGTATATATATAATTTTAATTATACTTGGGGGAAGTGTGGCCTCTGCTATCTATTTGGTGCAACTAGTCTGCCAAGCACTGCCACAATTCGCCGAATTATAGTACCCGGTATTATTCTCGGAGTTGCTCTTGTAGATTTGTATTTTTAGCCCTCGCGAACTGAATCTATGGCAGTGTGCATCTCGGCCACCCAGGATTGAACTGTATGCCATTGTGTGATTTGTATATTTCGACTAGTGACAACTTGTAAAATTAAATACTCTTGTAAATACTTTTACTTATTTTGTTCACCCCATTGTTTGTAAGAACAGTTCTTTACCATTATAACTGGCAAAGTACACAATGCAGCATTGGTCATCTGAAATTCAATTTCCCATACTGGCATAATGCATATTTAAATATTAAATACTGACAATGCCAAAGTGTTTGACTGCACACATTTAAATTTTAAGAACTTCAAAGCAATGTATACTCTTCATGGTTTTGCAATGGGAGTAAATTTCTGGGCCAGATGGTAGTTTCAGCTCCAACCCCCCCCCCATGTTCATGGTAGGCCTGGAGAAGTGTTCAATACCGTGACAATTTGGTTTATCAGAACCAATGGATATTGGTGTATTGTGGCATATTCTGCATAGGTAAGTAGTTTTCCAGTCTAATTCAATGATCAAAACCCATATTGAAAGAGTACCATAAAGTATAGGTGCACCACTACTGTGCTGACATTAGTATATTTTGTGGTGAGGGCACTCTTGTATGCCATCTTCAGGCTGGTGGGGCTGTTCCCCCTCCTTTCCTGCAAAGATTCTTGGTATACATCAGCAATTCCTCTTATTTCTACTTTGAGGGACCACTTGTAAACCTTTGTAATGTAAAACCGACCCATTTAATGAAAGCTTATTCCTCTTGTACCTACCCAGTCATGATTTCAACACCCCATTTTTCCATGCACCAATATTTATTATTGTGGTTCATTAAGCACCTTCATATCCCTACTGTCAACCCTTTGTCCTAATATTGGTTCATTAGAAATGTCAAATTTAGCTGGGTCACAGCCATGTTGGTGTGCCTCTAAAGACCTCACAGATACCACTGCTAAAGCGGCCTGTTCCATTCCCCTGAAAGATTCCTTACTATGATTTCTACCCTGCCATCCGCAGTGTGATGTGATCACCTACTGGAGTGACAGTTATGCAGTTAGTTTTGTAATAATTAAAGTGGCAGGATATGGATAGGTCACCTTCAACAGGAGTAAAAACTGTTGTGGCCAAGTCATTGTTCCATAAAGTGCTAATAAGAAGTCTTACTGTCCAAATTGTATTTAGACTAGTAGTAGGCATCCATCAGTCTCTGGAGACTATGGAGTTGCACTCTGGTTTTCTGTCAGGAGTGGCCAAGCCAGGGTAGGTTGATACAGGGAAGAAGCCGTCACCTATGCAGCAAGACCCCCCCCCTCTCCACAGCACCAAGTCTAATGGAAAGCCAGTTATAGAAACTACTGCATTGCCCTATAGTCTCCTTCGGTGGGTTAGAAATGCCTTTCTCGATGTGGATATAAAAGTTACAGTACTGTATATCATTTGTAACACTTGCCCTTCCACCATCAAGCTGATAGAATTTAGTAGCCACACTGATGCTTTATTAAAAATAATTAACCCCTCTTTTTACATATACAGTGTGTGTATATATATATCTATACTGTAGCAAATTGGACTGATGTCCTTTCTGCCCATTTTCACTCGCCTACATACCTTTCAAGTGGGCCAAAAGAATAATCATGAACTAAAGTTTAATGTGAGGTACAGTACTAAAAAAAATAAATATTTATCTCATTTATTATGTACAAAATTATTCTCAGAAGAACTTTACCATGACTGCATACAACCTTTGAGGATTGAATATAATTTCACACATGAGCTGGTTAAGTAAATATGTGCAGATTTAACCTGAATAACAATGGTTTACATCAATTGCTCTATGCCTCACGACCACGGTAATCCTTAATGTGCACAAGAATGTATGCAGGGGTGGCAACACACCCAGATATGATCACGGCAGCATGAACCGCCTTTTCCTGCAAGGAAAAACAATATTTGAAAAATCTGATTAACACTTAAAATTAAAAGTCAATATAAACAATGGTAAATGGTGGAGGCTGGTTGGACTCGGGGCCTTGAATTTAACTCTGAAACTGTGAGGTCATCAACATTGAGAATTATTACGGTAAAACAGGAAACTGGCAGTCTTTAGTTGATACTGTATATGATATCGATGCCCAGAAATTTATTATATTGAACTGTTTACTTCATTCAGGGGCCAACATATGTATCCTGAAAGTCAAATCCCCCCCACCCCCTCTCACATCTGCAACATGCTCCACAGATATAGGCCAAAATACTTAACACCTTAGGCCTGGAGAACCCTCTAGTACTGTATGTAGATATGGGTCATTAGCCATTCAGCCAACTATCTGGAGAGAGTTCTTTATGATGCATTTATTTTATTAGAGAACAAAAGATCATGGGGAAACCATTAATTGCCTTTTTTGTGCGAGTACAACATATCTACATTGCCAGGTCAATCTCCAGTTTTCTGCCCTATAATGTGGCTTGTTGAGCCTGAAGTTGGGATATAAATAGGGGTTATGGATGAATGAAATGGCAAGTCAGCTAGCATTAGAAACAAATAAGTTTAACGTTTCACAAACAGATTGGATAGTTTTATAGTAAGAAAGGGTGGATTTATGTGGCCTGTCAGTACTCCATAATTCTTAAAGTTCCTGTTAATCTGAAATAGGTTAAATTAGGTGTCATTGGATTTCATAATCCTTAAAATCCATTGCTGAACTATTTTAGGTACAGTAACCTGCACCCGCCTGGACCCCTGTAGGTAGAGTTAATGAGCAAGACGGTGAAAAATGCAAATGTTACATCACTGATGCCAAACAATACACAGTACAAAATAATATTACAGTACTGCAAATAATTTTATTTTTTATATATATGGAAATTTAGCATATCTACACCTTGCCTATACTGTCTCATTTGTGCGCACACTGATGCAGTGCTGCGTTGTTGGGTACACACGTACGCACCGGGGTCCTCGGGACCAAGTGAGGCCTGTGGGGGTCATAGTCCTAACAGGCCCGGGTTCAATCCCCAGCAGAGGCAGAAACAAATGGGCAGTTTTTCATCCTGGTGCCCTTGTTCACCTAGCAGTAAATTGATACCTGGGTGTTAAGACAGCTGTTTCAGGCTGCTTCCTGGGAATGTGTGTGTGTGTTAGAAACATATGTAGTAGACATAAGAGGAAAAATAAATTGGTTAGTGGGGGTCCAAGAGCTAATAGCTTGATTCTGCAGATACAAACAGTAAATACAAATAATAAACACACACATCGGGTGCTGCACGCTTTCAATATACCAAATTATATATTCTGCCCAAAGTCAGTAAAATAGATGATTCACTAGCAAGTGATGTTAATGATATTGGTAAATTACTTGTTCGGGAACAAATGCACAGTTTGGACTAGGGTGTATAAATCGTTTGGTGAGGCTGTGTTTGATTTAGTTTGATGGGGTTCGGTGGGGGTGGATAGGGGGGGGGGGAATAGGGTGCGGTTCGGTGGGGGTGTGGGTTTGGGTGCCATTAGGCAGTTCTGAAAATCTACAGGTGAACCATCTAGGCTACACTGTGACGTGTATCCCAACAGCAGCTGCCTCCCATAGGCCACTAGGCCTCCTCCTGTGCCTGTGTACCGGCCGATCGATACCTCTCCTACAACTCCCTCTAATTTATGAAAAAACAACGCGTTCTACTCCCTGAGGCTCCAGTGACCACCACAGGTACAAGGGAGTGGCTGTAGGAGCCCCTCACACACGACCAGACAAGAGGAATGACTGGGCACACTACCGGCCCGGCTCAAACACCGTCTCTTACCGCCGCGGAAACTTTGTTTGCTGGCGGGCCCGCGATGACGGTGGTCCTGGTGGTCATCACCATGGTGGAGGCGGCTTGGGCGAGGCGGGAGGCTGCGGGCCTGAGGGCGAGCATGGTGGCTGCAGGAGGGAAGAGAGAGACAGAGAGAGAGGAGACCTGTGGTGACGGTGACGGTCTCTCCCGCACCTGAATGGCGGCCGCGACTCCTCCTTCCTCCTTGGTTCATTATCGTCATCTTTCCTCACCTCTCTACATCCTCCTCGTCTTATATACTCCAACTCCAAATTTATTTCTCGTCGAATTTTGTTGATATCGCTGCAAAAAGTTGATCTCAAGAGCGACAAAGGAACCATTTGACTTGGATACACATGTTCGAAGCCTCGACCCTTGTTTAGGGTAACTAGAACCATGAAATGCCTTCTTACTGCCAATGCACTCTATCCACGCGAAGTAACTCGCTATAAGTAACTTTTTATATATTAATACAAGTATGTTAAGAGCATTTTGGTGTTTTTTTTCCTTGATGTTGGAGACAACTGTTGGCGGTGACTAGCTCCGAGGATCGGGACGCGTTATTGAATAGTTTTCAGTGGTGTTGTTGTCGATGCAGGATATGTCAGGCGATTCCTCATTGATGAAGTGTTTTCGCACAGTTGGGTGAGTATTTAGCCACTTTTCGCACCAACTGCATAACCCTTGGGGCGCGGGGAAGGGTATGAGGGGACTCCGGGGGAGCTAAAGGGCCCAGAAGACTGAAAATGAGCATATGTTTACACTGCGAGAGTTTGAGGGGGCGTTCAACCTGATTTAGCAGTCCGCCATCAAAAGTATATTTATGCCAAAAATTAGGCCTTCCATTGGTTATTTCTCACGTATGTGGCCGCCTTAACTTCCAGGAGGCTTTGGGGTGTGTGGCTGAGCGTTGGGTCCTGGGGTGGGGGTCCTGGGGTGACCTGGCCACCACTTGCAATATTATGCTGCCGTACGACAAAGATTAATGTGATGTAAACAGAAGGAATAACGGTAGAGGGGCAGGAATGGACCAGCTGCCTGGTGCTCTGTCACCAAGTAGGGTCAAAGGGCTGTGGAAAGTTTGACCCGGCAATGTTATAGCTACTCTATTAAACCTAACCCAACCCGACGGAAATTCTAAATGAAATGTTGTGTTTTATGTATGTTGTACAAGAGGTCTATAACATCATTGTGATATCATGGTTTTACTGTTGTCATGGGTTTTGGATGTGTCTGCCACCTGGAACCTCTTTCTCTTTGTGTAGTTTGTCAATGTCTGGAGAACTTTATTAGTTCCTCTACATCCATAGCATGGTGTATGTGTGCACTGATGGTGTCTCCTTGAAAGTATTAGCATGAAGACTCTTCGTTCAGTGCTCATTAAACATAAGTACAGTATACAGAAGTACCTGAAGGTATTGCAGAATGTGTTGATTATATGTTGTATACTGGCAGCAACTTGTTTTTCACTTAATGTTATTGGTGATGAATGTTTTCTTGATTAGTAGTTCATTGTGATTTCAAATTTCTAGCATTCTTATACCTTATTTTTTCAAGTGATTGACAAGTTTACCTGTACACAGAGATCTGTGTAGTCATCTTTGGGTCAAAGGCAAAGACACCAGTGTGTTCCTCCAGAGCCTGTTTACTACTTGAATATAAACAAACGAAAAGTAGCTTATTGTAATGGAACCTAGCAAATTAGGTGACTTAAATAACCCCCCAAAAATTATTTTGCGTTAAGGTAAACAATTTCATGTAGCCTGTACATGTAAAAATGCATGTTTTTAATAAATTAGTGACACATTATTAGGCCAACAGCACTGCTTGGCTTCACCAAGTATATATATGATGCTTGATGGCATAATATATATATATATATATATATATATATATATATATATATATATATATATATATATATATATATATATATATATATATATATTAATTTTTATAAATACTTGGTAGCTAGATATATTGCCATGATTCCAAGGATCAGTGTACCTCATGGCCCAGTCTCTGACCAGTCCTCCTGGTGGTCTGGTCAACCAGACCAATAGTTTTGGCTACTCACAGCCTGATGTATGAATCACAGACTGGTTGATCAGGTATCTTTTGGAAGTTTTTATTGAGTTCTTTCTTGGACACTGTAAGAGGTTGGCCAGTTATATATTGTACTCACATAGTTGTACTTGTAGGGGTTGAGCTTTTGCTCATTGGTTCCACCTCTTAACTGTCAATCAACTGGTGTACAGATTCTTGAGCCTATGTCCCTTGTGTAGCAGGAGCATGTTGAACAGTCTTGGACCTTTGATGTTGACAGAGTTCTCTCTGTTTACCTACAGTATTGCACCTCATACACCACTTGGGCTGGACGGTAGAGAGACGGTCTTGCTTCATGCAGGTTGGTGTTCAACCCCCGACTGTCCAAGTGGTTGGGCACTTTTACTCCCTCCCCCCCCCCCCCACCCTGTCCAATTCCTAATCCTTATCCTAACCCCTTCCAAGTGCTATATAGTCAAATGGCTTGGTGCTTTTCCCTAATAGTTGCCTTCCCTCTACTTTTCAAGTGGGTCATTCTGCACATCCTGTCATGCCTCCTGGTCTCGTGTGATATTATTTTTGTGTGCAAATTTCAAACAGGTCGCTAATACTGTATTTTTCAAGTGTAAATTATTATGCATCTCTCCAGCCTGCATTCAAGAGAATACAGATTATCAAATTTTAACTATCCCCAATAATTTTAAAGTTTTATTGCGTGGATTCTAGCTGTAAATGATCTTTGCATGCACTCCAGGTCAGCAATTTGTCTAGCTTTGAATGGGGATGTTATTGTGCAACAATATTTCACTCTTCAAGACACTAGTGTCTTGAAAAGTATCATCATTGGTATGGCATCTCTTGTTTGAAGGGTTTTTGTTATCCAGCATGTCTTTTTCTTCATGTTGTAACAGCTACTTTATCGTGTTCTTTCGAAAGTAAGGCCTTCTGGCATAATTTCTCAAATCTTTTACATTGCATTTTCTTTCGATAGTGTGGTTTAACTGCATCTTGTATGTGGTTTCTGTTTTGATATTTTCCTTTTTTCCATAGAGCAGTACTGTAGCTGGAACTTGTCCCCATTAAACATAGTGTTATTTTCTGTGGCCCTGATTTTCTGATCAGGCCCACATCACCCAATACCCACCTCACCCAAAACCAATAAAAAAGCAAGAGTTATGTCAAATGTTTCATACACAGTGTATCAAATGTATCATAAGTGTAGCGTTAAGTGTAAACAAGTCTTTGAGAATGTAAGAAGCCCTTATGAAATGCTTCTAGGCATCAGACCATTAATAAAAGTGAATTTTGGAGAATTGATATTTCCTTTACCACCGACAGTGAAGAAAAACGTAAGAAATGTTGAGAAGATTTGTTTATATATATATATATATATATATATATATATATATATATATATATATATATATATATATATATAATAATAATAATAATGATGTATATTTTAGGTCACTGATAGTCTGACAAGTGAACTAATCATCTGGAACCAGGATGATAGCACTCACGCTGGAGCCCCAAGATAAAATTATGGAGGATATAAGGAAAATCCAGGAGCAAGGTGCAGCCTTAGGCCTCATTCTCAGTGCATCCAGATGCGAAATAGTCTCCCAAAACCCATGCACCCAGACATCACTGGACAAATAAAAACTTCTTCCAGACATTCTCGTTGTTGAGCCACCTGACTGCACCCCCCGTTGAAAAGCTGAGGTGCAACAGGTACTCTTGAGAGAGAATTCTATCAACATCAGAGGCCCGAGACTGTTCAACACGCTTCCACTACACATAAGGGGCATAACTGGCAGACCCCTCACAGTGTTCAAGAGAGAACTTGGCAAACGCCTCCAAAGGATACCTGATTAACCAGGCTGTGACTCATACGTCAGGCTGCGAGCAGCCGCGTCCAACAGCCTGGTTGATCAGTCCAGCAACCAGGAGGCCTGGTCGACGACCAGGCCGCGGGGATGCTAAGCCCCAGAAGCACCTCAAGGTAGTCTCAAGGTAACCACCCTCCTGGGTGCTCCCATTGGCCCCACAAGCAATCAAAGAGGTCCTGGATGCAAAAATCACTGACCTAAGGAGAATGCTGGACAGGATTGACAAGATTGATGCCCATGATGTTCTCTTTCTCCTCACAAGGTGCTTATCTCTCCCTAAGTTGACTTACTTTCTGAAGTGTTCTATATCTTTCAACAGCCCTAGATTAAATGAGTATGACACCCTTCTGAGGTCCGTGCTGATGAAAGTCCAGAACCTTCAGTTGGACGACTCTCAATGGGAGCAAACAACCCAGCCGTCAGGTGGGGGGGCCTGACGGCTGAGTGGAAAGAGCTCGGGATTCGTAGTCGTCAGGTTCCAGGTTTGATCCCTGTTGGAGACAGAAACAAATGGGCAGAGTTTCTTTCACCCTGATGCCTCTGTTCACCTAGCAGTAAATATGTACTTTGTAGTTAGATAGCTGCTAGGGGCTGCTTCCTGGGGATGTGTATCATAAAAAGGAGGCCAGATCAAGAACCAGGCCACGAGGATGCTATGCCCTGAAATCATCTCAGGATAACCTCAACATAACCCGGTAAGACTCGGTGGCCTTGGTGTCCGCACAGCCTCCCAGATTGCTCTAACAGCCTTCCTTTCCTCCTGCATCGTATGACCTCATAAGAGATACCCTACCAGGACCCCTTCAGGAGTGATTCAGCAGGAATACACGATCCTGCTTTCACTGAATGTTCAAATCAGTGGGATGCTCTTGCAGCCCCAGCACCCATCATGGCTCCAACGAAAAAACATACAGTCCAGCTGGGACTATCCACTAGTGGAAAAAATAGTTGATGCCATGCTCAGCGCTGCAACATCAAATAAGGAGAAAACCCGTCTCAGAGCAGTGAGTGCCCCCCATGCAGGGGACTTTCTTCTGGCAGTACCCATGTCGGCAACAGGCACGCGTCTAGATCCAGAATCCCTTCGTGTAGCAGTAGCCCTCTGCCTTGGTGCCCCAATTCACACTGATTACAAGTGTATTTGCAACAGGGTGGAAGCAGACCAATATGGACTGCATGGGTTGTACTGCGGAAGCTCCAAGGGCTGTCATACAAGACACAACGAGGTTAATGACATCATCAAGAGGAGCCTTGTCTCAGCCCAGTGCCCAGCGGAGAGAGGGAACCTCGCATCCTAGAGGACCAAAACCCGGATGACCCCACTCTTTGCCCAGATGGCATCACAATATACCCCTGGAAAAGGGGGGAAACAGCTGGTGTGGGACTACACATGTGTATCCGCCCTGGCTAACACCTACATACACTTCGGTGCTGATCAAGCAGGTGGGAGGCCAACCACAGAGAAATAGCAAAATCAGTCAAATGCAGGCGACTGGAAGGTCAATACACCTTTGTTCCCATAGCGTCTGAGATGCATGGCCCCTGGGGTAGGAGTACCTTGGGATTTCTCAAAGAATTGGGTTCCAGGCTCATTGACATCATCAGAGACCTAAGGGCTACTAGTTTCTTGTTTCAAAGCCTCAGTGTGGCGTTCCTAAGGGGAAATACCTGCTGCGTTCTCGGTTCCTGTCCGGAAGCGGAGGAGCTCCAAGGGATCCATAACCTTCAAGCACTCATTGTATCAACCAGTGTACATCTTGTAACCTCTAAAGATCTAATAAAGCACAATAAAACACAAAAGGAAGGGAGTGGTAGGAAGAATGGACATAGAAACTGTATTGGAGGGGACCTAAACATCCCTTCAGATGCGTTGTGTGTGCTTTCCTCAGGGGCTAAGGGTCCCCTTCTGTTGAAAAACCTGTTGAACTTCATGACAGTTAACGAAATAAATAAATAAAAAAAAATTATATTATATATTATATATATATATATATATATATATATATATAATATATAATATAATTTTTTTTTATTTATTTATTTCGTTAACTGTCATGAAGTTCAACAGGTTTTTTTTTTTGCATTTCAGTAGGTTACAATCTAAATAAATTGTTTTAATTTAATGTCATTTTTAAACACTCATGTAATTTGTTCTGTACGTTTCCAAATGCAATACTCTCTGATACCGTATTTTATATAAGGTGGGCGAGCTTAATGTTTGAAGCTATATTGTCCGTCGTATGGTGTAGCTTAGTCGAGCTGTTTATCCTTTAGGAAGGTTGAAAGTTCACTCAGCGTGAGAGACTTCGGCTTACTCGGTGGAATGCGCTTGGCTCTGCTTCGTTGATGGACCTGGCTAGGTGGCTTTTGCTTGCCTCGTGAATGAACTCTGGTTATGCTTGGTTGAAGGCTGTGCTTTCACTGTACTTCCTGTGGCGTAGTGTTGTGCTTAATGTAAATGTTCAGTTGTTAGAATTACTTATCCCGCGTAGGGGTATAAGTCCTTTCCGTTCATTATTTCTAGAATGCTGCATCAAACTTAGATACTTTGGTTTCAGACTTATGGATGTTACTGAAATTGTGCAAAGTAGCCCAGTTTCGTTGCCAGTTTTATTGTCGCTACCGTTGGGTAGTGCCTATCTTGAAAATGCCTGCCATTTTGCCTTGAAACTGACAGCTAGGTTTCTTTTTGTTTATTTGACCGTGTAACATAATATCAGGGTTTTTTCAACTCTGATCTGTTATTGTTTTTGTATTGGGAGGGGGGAGGGGTAGAACCGGGGATGCCTCTCAATCGGCCATGATCAAAACATGATGCTAAGATTACAAATTAGAAAGCCACGGTTCTTTCTTAAACGTTTGTAGGAGGTAATAGGTCTTGGGTTCTCCAAAGTGCAATCATTCTCATCCCTAGTTACCAGCAACTCACGACGCAACCCGCACTCCAGTTGTCTCAGCGTCACAAAAATGATGTCCTAAATTGCCCGAACTTAAACCGACGACCCACGAATAGAAAACGTGACCCTCTGTGAATTTTGCGAGCCGCAGTGATTAATAATACGGTATAACTTGGCCGTGGTGATTTGTACATCGAAATGCGATTCACTCGCTATTGGAGAGAACAGGTTGCACGGGGAGCGACTTCAGCTAGGTGGGCCGTATTATGAACCTTATACAGCTGACGGGTTGTGATTATAAGTCGAGCAGCAAATTTCTATAAAATCCGGGCTGTTGTAGATAAGAGCAGCACAGCGCAGGGGCCACGTATTTCCAGTCCCATTTTGGAATAAAGCGGAGCGCTCTTTGTTCCAAAACACGGAGACATCATCACTCGGCTCCCCCAGCATGATGACAACAGGTTAATGTTACCACCATCTTGCGGAGGAGCTGATTGATGGAGCTTTTTTTTAATAAAGAGCGCCAAGTTTCACCATAAACCCGACAAATGTAGCCTAAGAGAGTGCAACGTGCGTACACCACACACGCCACGGTGACTTAATATTATTATGCCAGCTTCACCCTCAGCAGGAGTGGGCGAGGCTGTATCACAAGTGGCCGTGATGTAGCTTCCACACAAGTATGGATTTTGCGCTGTGATTATTGTTAAGTATTGGGTGGGGGGGAGGGGGGTGGGTGAGGTTGGTAACAGGTGCAGTTGTGGATAAGAAGAGTGAAGGTGAACGAGTGGGGGTGAGTTGGGGGGTGGGGTGGGGGGTTGGAACAATATGAAGTGGTGAATGTAGGGTGTGGCTGTGGGAATGGTGGTTAAGATGTGGCTGGAGATGGGGGGGGGGGTTAATGGTGTTGGTTGAAGGTGGAGGGATTAATGGAGGGGAGGAGGTGTTGGTGATGGTTATAGATTATGGCGGGAGTTAGTGTTGACAAGCACTACCACCACAACTTATCAATACATTGTTGTGAGCTCACGTATGTCGAAGTTGACGTTTGTGATCACCGAAATTGGTGTGACTTGGACTCACTCCCGGCCAACTTATAACAACCTGTTTGATCACAGTGCAGACAGCAGCCCAGCCAAGCTTGTAGTAGAAGCTAGAGCGAGAGGCTTGTAAGAAGAGAACAACAAGTAAACTCCCACCCATCACAAGGACTCGTTCTAACGGTGGGTGGTAGGCCTTGGTCGTAGTGTGGTGTGTGAGCTCAAACACTCCCAGAGACGTGGAGATTGTTTTGGGAGGCAGTGGAGCTGCGATCAAGCACCCTCTTTACATTTACCACTCTGTTAAAAATACTACTGTTTTTGCCTAACCAGAAACACACGAACCCGAGCAACTAACGTAACCTAACTAGAGTGATTCATAAAAACGTCAATATTAAGGTACTTATACTTGTTATTAATACGTCGCATTTTTAATGGATTCGTCGATTTTGTATAAGAACGTGATGTATTAGGCTAGAGGAAGAATTGTAAAACTGGACACTGGAGTTTGCTTGTAGTACAAGTGTACTCTAGACTTTAAGCAAGCCATTCCACCAGTGCAATAATGCTTAATTGCAGTTTATAGGGAATGGTGATGTGGATACACAGTTCTCTTGCTTATCCGACTCCCAATTACGGTATCCAAGGTCTTACGAGTTATCAGAGGGTGAGGATTGTGGCCAGGTCGCGGGAGTAGAACTACTATCAAAACCAACAGGTTTTGATAGTTGACCAGACAGTAAGGTCGGCAAATATATCATCTTGTGCGGGGGTCAATATGGTACGGGAGGTGTAATGTCTTCCGGTGTAGCCCAGGGCAGGAAATGGGAAGGGTTGTGTATGGTGTATTGGGTATGGTAGAGATGGGAAGGGCGATGGGATGGGACAGTTCTTGTGGTTTTTCCACGAGAAAAACTTCAGACTTCAGCGGCGTCTACTTCCCTCTTCCTTGCTCCGTCATTCATTGCTATTACTTTCTCGTTCCTACTTGTGTAGTTGTGTGGGGCAGGTGGAGACAGCGAGGTGGAGGAGTACCTACAGGTGCAGGGGGTAGGGGGGGAGCAAGACCCCCCCCCCCCCCGCAATCTTTTACTGAACAAGAACACTGCCATAACTTACAGCAATGACAAGGACACTTGCACAACTTACCACACGGACACTTGCACATGATGAAGATTCTGAAAATGAGTTGAATGGTATGTTGTGTTGGTTGTTGCACTGTCACGCTCTGTTCCTGCTTCGCTTGGTACAGCCCCATAATTGGCAGCCCAGAGCACCAGCTTTCTCACATCACCCTTCACTATCCACACTGGAAAGCTAGCGCAACTCACTCACATGGTGGCTTCTTTTTTGTTGTTGTAAGGGTTGGTCGAACCGCAGCATGTCACGTACCTGGAGACTGTCGGGGTCGCCATGTATGTAAACAAACGCCATGCCCCCTGGAGGGTTGGGGGGAACCTTGGCCACCAGGGTGGAGGCCAGAATAACCCCGATCTGATATATTAAAGGCCCTAATCTAACGCTACGCGAAATGTGCTAACCTTACACAATATGTTGTGCAATATGTTGCCAGGGTGAAAACAATGGTCGCCATCGTTGGGGTGGTTATCTTAAGATGATTTCGGGGCTTAGCGTCCCCGCGGCCCGGGTCCTTGACTGGACCAGCCACGGTCATCATGGTGACTGATGACTGGGATTTATAAGCCGGTCGACTACCTGGTTGCGAGGAAGAGTGGAGTAGCAAAGGAGAAAATAGATGGGCTGGTGGAGGGAAGAGAAAGTGGCAGTGATGAGTGGTGTGTATAGAGTGCTGGGGGGGGGGGAGTAGTTGACTCCATATCTCTCATTCTCTCTTTATAGCTTTCTTATTATCTTTCACTTCTTTGTGGGAGGGGGAGGAGGAGCAGGTAAGAGCAATAAGGTTGAGTACGGGCGATGTGTGTTATTGTGCAGTGTCCAGAGTCTATGTTCTTGTCCCGGGACTGTTCTTGTCCCCGGGACTGTTCATGTCCCGGGACTGTTCATGTCCCGGGACTGTTCTTGTCCCCGGGACTGTTCTTGTCCCCGGGACTGTTCTTGTCCCCGGGACTGTTCATGTCCCGGGACTGTTCTTGTCCCCGGGACTGTTCATGTCCCGGGACTGATATACCCTGTGGTCTTGACGTTCTTTCCCCCTCCCCCCTCTCCCCCTTCTTCTTCCCACCCTCTTCCCACTTTTGATGTGTCCCTTATCGAGACCACACACCAGTATGCAGCTTCGTCCATTAGCTTACATATTTGTAGGAGAGCATAGCCCACAGGTCACTGTGATCTGAATGTTTGCTTAACTGGGCAAATATAGATATATATGTTGTACAACATATATATAGATATATATGTTGTACTTAATAGGCCAAGTTGCATAATAAGTCGAGTTTTCTGAACTTGTATATGTTTATATTTTTTCTTGTCGAATGAAGCAAAATTTCCAGTATATTATATATGATTTTAATTTTGCGTTAAAACTAACATGAAAATTTGATAAAACCTAACCTATCCTAATATAACTAAGTCAGTAACTCATGTTCATATAATAATATTAATTCAAATGAACCAATTTCAACATAAATATTAGAAAATAACGAAAATGAAGCTTGTATCTGAAACTTGGTGTACATAAATATACGCATCGGTTGATGATACGTATATTTATGTATCTCGATACGTATATTTATCTATCTCAACCATATCTTGAGATACGGTTGATGATCAACTACTCTACTTACACCAGAGTGCGTGGGGGGGGGGAAGGGGGGGCTATATGTAAAACTTGGACTGGCTTCAGTAGAGGTGTCCAGACTTCCTGTGGACTCGGTGGAATCCCAGGGTGTACAACTTGCACCATATCATGGTACAGGGGTGCGGTGCTGGGCGTACCTTGCTCTGGGCGTACCTTGCTCTGGGCGTACCTTGCTCGTTGGTTCCAGTCACCTCAGTGCTCCAATTGATTTTCTCATGAGTATATCACGTTAGAGTGATTTCTTTATGTAGTTAAGGGTTGTCTCGTTTCCGATACTGTGCACTCTGCAACCTGTTATTCCTCGTCTCTAACACCACTGGTTGACTCTTCCCCAAACTCTAGGCCTTTAACAGCTAGCTGTACAAAAACGATTTTGTTTTCTCCGTGCTGTGGGTCTTGATCCACAGAGGTTACGGACCAACCGGGCTGTGGTGGGTATTTGGGCCTGCGGGCCGCTCCAAGCAACAGCCTGGTGGACCAAACTCTCACAAGTCAAGCCTGGCCTCGGGCCAGGCTTGACTTGTGAGAGTTTTTATCCGCTTTTAAAAGCGGAGTTTTTACTCCGCAGTGCGAGTCTTAATTTCCGGTTTTAGCTTGGTGTTTAGATCTTGGGTCATTCTCAAGTTTATTGTATGATGAGTCTGTGTTCCATACAGGTACCACTGTACTCCGGGGCTGGTCTGACACAGGCGATAAGTTGTGTATGGTGCATTGAAGGCCGTTATGTTCGTTAATTTTACACCTGCTGTTGATTTTATTGTTGTGTGTGCATGTGTGTGTTTCCGGCACGACGAGATACACACTGTCCATTTTTAGGATTGTTCTATTTACCGAGGTCTCTAGTTGCCACTCAGAATTTGTTGCTCATCTGTTTACTAATTTTTTCGATATTCTTTGTTACCTATTTAGGTCTAACAACATTCTAATCGGCTTTATATTATATGAAATAGTGACTTGAATGTAACTATATTATCAGGGAGGTGAACCCTACCTTGTGGAGGTTACGGGGATCGACGCCTCCGTGGCCCGGTCTCCGATGTGATGAAAGTCACAGGCCCTGACAAGATCTCACCATATGGAAATGGGGGGGGGGTTAGAAATAGCCTAAGCTACTCTATCCCTTTGAGATGTATTTCTTTCTTATCTCAATAAACATACTTGAACTTGATCTCACCATAGATTATAAAAGAGGCAGCTGCAGCATAGTGATAACACCCCATGCTATAGTGTTTAACTTCTCACTAGAAATGATGGGAACTTCCCGACATTTGAAAATTGGCAATTGTGGTTGGTTCTAATTCGCCTCATTAGCGAATGAGAGTGTAAATGAGCTTTCTTCCTCTGTCAGATCGTTTGACATATATTCGGAACAGGGTGGGGGTCCCAAGTACCCACCCTTGAGGTACTCCACTCCTTACCTCTATCCATTCTGATACTGTAGTTCTCTTACGATGGCTTTCTGGCAAGCCAGGAAACTGCAGTCTGCCCAGCCTTCTCTCTCTTATTTGATTGTTTTGTTGTCATAGAACTCTTAATAAGTTAGCCAAGCCAACTTATTAAGAGTAACTTATTTGTTTTAACTTATTTTTAAGAGTAAATTATTAAGCCAACTTATTTTTCCTTTACTGAATCTGTTGATTCATGGAAGCGAAATTTATATATTATCTTTTGCTGTCGATGCTAAGCCAATGAGGGAATAGAACCGAGGAGGAAAGCAATACATTACAAGATGAATTAGACAACCTCCAGAGATGATTTGAGAAATGTATGTTGTTAACCTCTTAGAATGTTTATACACGATATGCGGTGCAGTGAGGGCAACACTGCGCGTGGAATTCAAATAATGTAATGCTAGGATACGCCGAGGAGACATGCCTTGCAGTCATTGCCTATGCAAGACATAGCCTAGCATAGGCCTAGCTACCTTAGAACATCTTGTGTGTGGCACTAAGGACACAGGCCTACCCAAGAGCATCTTGTGCGTAGCAAAGCTATGCTAATTACTACCGTATAAACATCCTATATAATATAACAAATCCCTATATAATATTGCAAACAAAACCCTATATAATATTGCAATACAGTAGCCGAATATATTTTAAATATACTGTAGTTGTAAGCAACAATGATCACAAAAACACTGATCCAAGTATGCAGAATAACCACATGTGAAAAATAGGGAATGCTTAACGCGTTTTCGGCTAATTCGCCTTCATCAGAGCAAAGTAGAATGAAGCTTCACTCTACTTTGCTCTGATGAAGGCGAATTAGCCGAAAACGCGTTAAGCGTTCTCTATTTTTCACGTGTGGTTATTCTGCATATAGTGGTAATTATATATATATATATATATATATATACTGGTATATATATAAAGACGTGTAAATATCCCGCGACACGGACGGAGCTAATCCAATCTTCCCGCCCCCTTCTCTTGACCGTTGCTTACAGTACCTACTTATACACATGAGCGCTTCTAGCAACATTTCGCACGCCACTCCGCCAGGAGAGCGCTAAGTCATTCCACGTAACAAGTTTAAAGTTAATTACAGTTGATATAATGGTGAAGACCTAACGGTTGGGAGAACTTGGTTACGCACCCTCAGTCATCTGGGTCGCCTGGCTGTTGTGACCGGGGAGGGGGGGGGGGGTATTATCCTCCCGGTAAACAATTCTTCAAACTATATTTCCAAGAGGTAATTCCTGCCTCAGAGGAATTGTTGCTCTGTGCGGTAAGCCAAATAAATAATTTATAAATGTTTACGAATGCCAATACTAATAGGTATATCAAATTAGTTGTGATTTAAGTGGCAAGTATTGATGGTAATTGTATTGTTCCGTTTAGTAATTATATATATCTCCAGGTCGGTCTTGCTTTATGCAGGTCGGCGTTCAATCCCCGACCGTCCAAGTGGTTGGGCATCATTCCTTTCCCCCGTCCCATCGCAAATCCTTATCCCGACCCCCTTCGAAGTGCTATACAGTCGTAATGGCTTGACGCTGTCTCCCTGATACTGTAGTTTCCATCTTACAAACTCTAAACTTAATAAACTCTATGGTGATTGCACTTCCTCTGCAGAATGAAATTAATCCTTTAAGAGATCAGTGCGTGGAGATTTTGACACTACGCACTTTGACATGGCTCATATTATTTATCTTGTGGGCGGTAGTGGAAAGGGTTACAGAGGCACATAATGGGCTCAGCTAAATGAATTGTGGGGTTCAGTCCCTAAGCAAGTTACAATCTTGAAAGGGAGTGGCATAAAACATGGCTGCAACCTGTGCGAGACTAGTCAAGCACAGCTGGTCACAGTGGGTTATAACGAACACGTACGTTATACAGTGGATAGGAACGACAGTGTATTGCTGTCACATCACCTTGAAAGTGGGTTGAATGGAGGCAGTTGCGTAATTTGTGGCAATTGCATCAATCTTCAGAGGAATCGTCTTTGATAACGTCACCTTTCAAGGTGACGTTAATATATTAGTTCTCTCTCTTGGACAACTAGGTGGTTTATTGAGAGTAAATAGAAACTTACGAAGCTATATGTGTTGTTGGGATCGAACTGTTGACAACCCAACACATTTAATTTAGGTTTATTCTGAATGTTTATCCTATGCTTCGTTGTACTACAACGAAGTACATGAATCTGAACAGGTGTCAGCCTCAGCCTATTGTCAGGTGCGACACTTTGTGCTGAGGTCTGACAAAGGATAAGAAAATAAGATGGTATAAAACTTCATGGATATATTCAGATATATATCTAATCACCTTATATACAATATATTACATATATACATATAATAGGGAAGGGAGTACCACCTCTGGCTGGAAGAAGGGGGACCCATAGCCTCGGAGGAAACCACACATAACGCACTGGAGGGAATGTAGGTCCCCTCCAATACAGTTTGTGTGCTTTTCTCCTACCACCCCCTTTCCCTTTTTTTTCCCCCCTTTATTGTGTATTTAAAAGGTTACAAAAAACATACAAGACAAATGCCTAAAGGTTATGGATCTCTTTAAGATCCTCCGCTTCTGGACAGGAACCGAGGACGCAGCAAGCATTTCATATAATATATATATATATATATATATATATATATATATATATATATATATATATATATATATATATATATATATTATAAAGAGAGAGAGATACTACGACCATGCTACGGTCGTCTCTTGTCCGATTGATCTTCCCACTTATAAATCATCTACTTTCCTGCAATTTGTACCGCTATCAGGAAAATCAGCGCGTTACCTCCACGCCGACCTCTAAATCTCAAAGCTGTTATCTTCCATAACTTTCAAGAACGTCGACCATGCCTCGACGTCCTCTTCCTTCGTGAGGGTGGAGCACACTAACAGTTGGGTCCGTTGGTCACACATCCAAACGCAACGACAGCCTGTTGACTCAATGGAGGAGAGTAGATGTCTGTCTCTCCACATGCTCCTGCCAGCACACGTTACCTCGCCCGGTGGTTCTGATTGGCTAACAGAAATTCCCGCCACCGGACGAGCCATACCGTGCTGACCGTTAACGACCTCCATGGTTGTTAACCTCGTTCTTCCTGTAATAATGAACGTATGACTTAAATAATCGTGCCTTTGTGCGATGAAATAACACGATACGATATATCGTAACAGTGTATCTTAAGGATTCAGTGAGAATCAAGTCATTGATCCTCACTGAACACAACACTAGTATGTTTATGGCACTATTGAATGACGTGCGTCTGGTGCGGCAAGACATCGGCCTGCACTGATCAGTGAAGCGAGGTCAGTCATGGTGGGCAGACGTGCGACCTTACTGCTGCGGGTAGCTGTCGCCCACCAACAGCTGCTCAGATCACTGTGTTACCTCACAAAGGGAACAGTCACAGTGCATAGCTACGTCTGCCACTTATCACAACACACTGTGAACGTTTCCGTCTCCAAACGTTCAAGGCGTCAAAACTACAGTTTGAGGTTATATCAGAAACTTTATATGCAACGACTTAATCAAATACGGTTTGATTATTTAATTAAATGATAATGGACTAAATAATGACTAAACAGGTGTACAGCAGTCTAAATCACTTACATTTTTCCCATAAACCAAGCAATATTTAGCTAACAATGTGAGGGGCGATATACATTAAAAAAATAATGCCGTTTTCCATTAAAACGGCGAGACAGATATTGGCCAAATTTACATCACAAAATTAGGCTGATAAGACAATTTGAAGAGCTAATATAAACTGCACTGGGAGCGAGGCGAGTCGTATTACACACAAACACGCTTGGGATTTTGCCTCTAATGAAGGAGAGACGAATTTATTAGGCTGCCCTCAAACATCCTGTGAGGAGCGACAGTGGATGACAAAATCTGTCTAGATGGCCCCCAAGTGGAAGCAGGAGTGACTGAGGCCAGCCCGTACTTTCGAGTTTTTACCACAACGGGCAGAAAATGGTATACACTACTGAAACACCCTAACTAGCCTAGCCTAGCCTAACCTAGCCCAGCCTAGTCTAGCCTAGCCCAGCCCAGCCCAGTCCAGTCCAGCCCAGCCCAGCCCAGCCCAGCCCAGCCCAGCAACCCATGTTTGATAACTTGAATGCTTGTGAGCCGCTGTGATGGGCTGTGAGCTTGGCTGGTTGATTGATGGGGTATTAAATAGCATGGTTGGTTCGTAGCCTATTTAATAGCTTGGTTCTTTGATGGGTATTTTAATAATTTGGCTGGTTATTTGATTGGTTATTTAATAAATTGGTTGATAGATTGATGGCATTTTAATAATTTGGCTGGCTGGTTGATGGGCTATTAATAGCTTATCTGGCTGATTGATGTGGTGTCTAATAGTTTGGCTGATTGATTCAATTGGTTATTTGACGAAGGTTAGGAATACTGTAATAGTTTGTTTATAAGTGGAGACTTCGTAACAATTCTATTTGTTTATATAAAAAGTACTTTCGAGAGTTCAAACGTTTTCAACCTATGGAGAAAAAACAACAGGTTATTGGTGTGATTTTTTTTGGGTCCACGAGAAGAATGAACTGAAAACACAGAAATGTTGAACTGAAAACACAGAAATGTTCACCAGCATGTTCAAGGTCACGGGCCAACCTGTGCTCACGCTCTGACACTCCGTACAAAACTGCAACTGTTTGGCCTGACCAGAAACACAAAAGGCTCAACTTTCTCTCCTATCCCAAAGGTTTCGAACCCAGGCAACCCCCCCCCCCCCACCCCCTCTTCCATAAGTTACCGGCGCCGATGCACGGAAAAAGTCAATATTGCAAAGCTTTAATTTTTTTTATTGAAAACCTCGCAGTTGTGACTGGATGCTAGATTCCGTTAAAAAAAAGGTATTGGGTGAGAGAGGAGAGGACAGGCTGCTAGGTGTGCTTTTGTTTTAAAGAGCAGCGATGACATTAGCGACGATTTGGTTGGGACAGTCTTCTTGATCGGGGAGATGAGAGTTGAAGGTGAGGATGGCAGACCCCCACAGTTTTAATGTGTGTGTGTGTGTGCGTGTGTGTGTGTGTGTGTGTGTGTGTGTGTGTGTGTGTGTGTGTGTGTGTGTGTGTGTGTGTGTGTGTGTGTGTGTGTGTGTGTGTGTGTGTGTGCGCGCGCGCGCGTGTTCTAACCTATATATGCTTGCAGGGGCGAGCATGTCCACCTTTTCAGTCGGCGGTCAATTATATTTGTGAGGGGTGGTGAGGCATAGATGTGCGTACGCACTTCATTGATTTGATATTGTTCATTTATTATCCACCCCATTCTCATTCCTGAGGGTGGTAGGGGAACCCTTAACCCACCCCGTGGGTGGCAGGGGAAACCCTACCCATCTTATAGGCTATAGTGTAAAAGGTTTCAGAGGCTCAGGAACTGAACCCCCCAAAGTTAATTTACTAAGCAAGTTAGCCTTCATAAGCTACTTACGTAGTTTGATGTATATATCAACTGCCTTTTATAGCATAATGAGTTTAAGAACTGGTTAGTTGTCCATGGGGTAGCGGGATCCTGCTCCAGAGCCCCGTCACCTTTGGTATTGTAGCTGATGCGTTTATTACTCTCGACGTCTCATACTGTCAGGTTCATTAAGTATGCCTCTCTCCATTTAAGACCATTCTGTCTCTCGGTTACAAAGTTCTCTTCAGATGTTCCACTATCCTTTTCCTCTGATAACATTCTCCAGCATTGTACAGTGGATGCGTATCCATGATATGGGTCTATAGTTTAAAGTTCCACGTGTGTGCTATTTCTGTGATTTAATAAGTACCATGTGTGTGTGTATTGTTTTGTGTGTCCCTAGTTCCCCATTTGTTATTGACACATTATCGACCCTTACTCAGAGGGTTGTATAGTATCTCTGCTGCTTCTTACAATACCAAATGGGACATCTAGTCTATTCCCACTGTTTTGTTTACTTCTAATTCATCTTGGTGTTTCTTTACCTCCTTAGTTACTTCTGTCACTTAGTTATTTTACTTAGTCTCATCCGTCACTTGTACCAGACCTACGCTCTTCCCCCATCTTGTAGACCTCTTGGAATATATCTGCCGAATTCTTAGCAACCTTCTAAGTTGCCTTCTGTGAAGTTTCCATCTTTTTCCTTCATTTTTAATAACGTTATCCTTCACTGTTGATTTACTTCGTATATGGATTTGTAATGAACGAGACTGAGCTCTGACTTTAGGCACCTTCTCGCTTGAAAACTGCCTACTTGCCTGCTTCCATCATTCTTTTCTGGCCCTATGGAATGCCTCCATCTTCGAACTGAGGGAAGGGGAGGGAGGGGAGTGTTGTACTTGCCTATTTGTGTTTGCTAGGGGGTTGAGCTTGGGTGGTGAGGGAGGGGTGGTAAGAGAGGTGAAAGGGAGAGGGGAGTGCAGTGAGAGGGGAGGAGAGGGGCAGGGGGAGTGCAGCGAGAGGTGAGGGAGGGGGCGTGCAGTGAGAGGTGACACGGAGGGGGCGTGTAATGAGAGGTTAGGGAGGGGGCGTGCAATGAGAGGTTAGGGAGGGGGCGTGCAATGAGAGGTTAGGGAGGGGGCGTGCAGTGAGAGGTAAGGAAAGGGGGAGTGCCGTGAGAGGTGAGGGAGGGAGTGGGGAAGTGCCGTGAGAGGTGAGGGAGGGGGGGGGAGTGCCGTGAGAGGTGAGGGAGAGGGGAGCGCTATGAGAGGTGAGGGTGGGGGGTAGGCGGTCAGGCAGTAGCAACAATAATTACGCGTGGAGGGATTGGAGAGATGCGAGCACTGGTGGCGGGGGAGCGTTTCCATAGTTACCTGTGTTGTTACCTTGTCCCGATCTTGTACTACCCCCTACCACCCACTTCCCTCTCCCTCCCCCCGCCCACGCCTTTTTTCCTGGGCTCTTGCACATCCGCCTTACGCCATCGTGGGACTGAGTGTTGCTAGCTGCTTGCAGGCGTGATCTAGTTTGTTTTGAACACGTTGAATTAGACGGCGGTGATATTTAGTCGTGGTCGGATCTGTTGGTAGTGTCTGAACACAGGTTAGACTCGCTGATACATTATGGTGTCAGCTGTAGGTGCGCCAGGGAAGCGGATCCTCGCAGGGAGGTGCTAGCCACCGAGCCTCGCGTGTTTGTATCTGTGAGAGCAACAATACCGCCTGCAGCTTCTCTCTCTCTGTGGCCGCATCGCATCTCGCCACCCTGCCTACCTCCCCCACCAGCTGCCTACCTCAAGTTTGCGCTTCAGCCCTGGGAAGGGCGCGCGCGCCTGCCTGCCTGTATAGGCGCTGGCTCCAGTTGGCTCGATGGCTAGTGCGGTGGAGGAACGAATGTCTGCTTGCTCCGTGGAGTAGATGGTGCGCGCAGCAGCATAGTGATGGTGACGGGGTTAATGACTGTACCGCCGCTGGTTATGGTGGTTTGGTGGCAGCAGCAAACACAGGCCTACACCATCATCACCATCACCAAGACGGTCACTACTTCTGCCTCGACCTGACGGAGCCTGCGGCGCCGCCCCTCACCATCATTCCCGACCTCCTCCTCGCCTTAACGTCGCCCAGCATCACCTCTCGCTAGAAAAAAAAGATTGTATGTCCATCTGCTCAGGTGTTAATCGTGTCACTGGTTCCATACTTGGTGATAATGGCGGCCGGAGGTCACCTCTCGGGGGTCGACACGTTCACCCACTGCCCGGGGTCAAGACTTGGCGATGCGTAACGGCGTAGCGGTGACCCGGTGACCATGAGAGGAGTGCCCACTTATCTCTGCTACCACCACTGCAACCACCACCACTACAACCACCACCACCACTACAACCACCACCACCACTACAACCACCACCACCACTACAACCACCACCACTACAACCACCACTACCCCCACCAACGTCACATCTACCACTTACATGGCTACTATGAGTAACGGAACCATGGTCGTTTACCGGAAGCTACATCTTTCTCAGTCGGCAAGATGACATCTCAAGATTGCATACGAGAACAAAAACTGTATTGCTAATGGCAAAGTATACAGCTAAAAGGATGCCAGCCACATCTGCAGTCAAGTTATCGGTAAATGTTATATTAAGTTAATATGGAGAGGGGTACTGTCGGTCCTGTACCTCAAAGTCAGCTGTTTGGGTTTCACGAGTAACTTAAAAGACAGTGTGAAGTGTTTACTAGTCTTCAGTAGTAGTGTCTTGGTGGTCAGTGCCAAGTGTCTGATTGGTTGACCTTGAAGGTCAATGGTTGAGTGGTCAGTGCTATTGGTGTATGCTAGTCTTCAGGAGTGGTAGTTGTTTAATAACCTCCAGAAGTGCTTTTGAGACTCTATGCCCTTATTTTGCAAGAATGTTTTTGGAAGTCGGTGCCAGTTCTACTCTTGATTACAAGGCGTGCCTCCAGACGCCTTGGTGGATGTCTATCCCAGGTGTATGAAAGCTTCCAAGAGTGATTAGAGGTCAGTGCAGGTACTCTAACTTCCAGGCTTGATATGGAGGTGTCTTCCAGGAGGCCAGGCTAGTCTCCTTGGAAGACACACAAGGAGACCCTTGGGTGTCTTCCAAGGAGCCCCTTGGGAGTGCCAGGCGGGCACTAGCCCCCCCCCCCCTGGGAGTGCCAGGCGGGCACTAGCCCCCCCCCCCTGGGAGTGCCAGGCAGGCACTAGCCCCCCCTGGGAGTGCCAGGCAGGCACTAGCCCCCCCTGGGAGTGCCAGGCGGGCACTAGCCCCCCCTGGGAGTGCCAGGCGGGCACTAGCCCCCCCCTGGGAGTGCCAGGCGGGCACTAGCCCCCCCCCTGGGAGTGCCAGGCGGGCACTAGCCCCCCCTGGGAGTGCCAGGCGGGCACTAGCCCCCCCTGGGAGTGCCAGGCGGGCACTAGCCCCCCCTGGGAGTGCCAGGCGGGCACTAGCCCCCCCCTGGGAGTGCCAGGCGGGCACTAGCCCCCCCTGGGAGTGCCAGGCGGGCACTAGCCCCCCCCTGGGAGTGCCAGGCGGGCACTAGCCCCCCTGGGAGTGCCAGGCAGGCACTAGCCCCCCCTGGGAGTGCCAGGCGGGCACTAGCCCCCTCTGGGAGTGCCAGGCAGGCACTAGCCCCCCCTGGGAGTGCCAGGCGGGCACTAGCCCCCCCTGGGAGAGCCAGGCGGGCACTAGCCCCCCCTGGGAGTGCCAGGCGGGCACTAGCCCCCCCCTGGGAGAGCCAGGCAGGCACTAGCCCCCCTGGGAGTGCCAGGCGGGCACTAGCGCCCCTGGGGAGTGCCAGGCGGGCACTAGCGCCCCTGGGGAGTGCCAGGCGGGCACTAGCGCCCCTGGGGAGTGCCAGGCGGGCACTAGCGCCCCTGGGGAGTGCCAGGCGGGCACTAGCCCCCCCTGTGAGTGCCAGGCGGGCACTAGCCCCCCCTGGGAGTGCCAGGCGGGCACTAGCCCCCCCTGGGAGTGCCAGGCAGGCACTAGCCCCCCTGGGAGTGCCAGGCGGGCACTAGCCCCCCTGGGGAGTGCCAGGCGGGCACTAGCGCCCCTGGGGAGTGCCATTAGCCCCTGGGGAGTGTCAGGCATATCACTAGCCCCCTGGGAGTGCCAGTTATTCACTGCCCATCTGCAAGTACCAGGTATATACTAGCCTACAGGAGTGCCTTGATGATCAGTATGACTTCTGCATATTCCTCCATAATTGTCTTACAGTTAGTGTCTGATAAATACTTCGACCCAGACATTCCTTGTGCTAGGCGTAGGTCATGCCTTGTACCAGGCGTACACTTGCCTCCAGGAATGTCTTGTACCAGGTGTATTACTCAGGTTGTATAAACTTGAGGGTGTATTTGTCTTTCCCTGGTTGTATGCCACTATGCTTGTACTCACTTACATGTGCTTGCAGACTGGGCTTCAATTCCTGATTCACATCTTTCGGTTGCAGGCCGTCTATCAAATTGACTCTCGACCTTGCTTGGCATACCTACTCTTAGAAAAAGTGTACTGTATATATAGTATGGAGTTAGCCCTTATTATCTACTCTTTTTGTTCATTCCACTTGCCCAATACTTTTGCACTGTAAAGGTGTTTTCTTACATCTCCATATTATGGCTCATATAAATTTCTAGTTTCCACCCATGCTCTCTTTCCTCCTACCCTTGTTCACTTCAACATTTAGTTTTGTCGGCTTTGTCAAGTCTTGTATATATATCTTACCTTGGAGTTACCTTGGAGTTTTTCCGGGGCTTAGCGTCCCCGCGACCTGGGCCTCCTCGTTGCTGGACTAGTCAACTAGGCTGTTTGACTCAGCTGTTCGCAGCCTGACATGTGAATCCCAGCCTGGTTGATCAGGTATCCTTTGGAGGTGCTTATCCAGTTCTCTCTTGAACACTGTGAGTGGTCAGCCAGTTATGCCCCTTATGTGTAGTGGAAGCGTGTTGAACAGTCTCGGACCTCTGATGTTGATAGAGTTCTCTCTCAGAGTACCTGTTGCACCTCTGCTTTTCAATGGGGGTATTCTGCACATCCTGCCATGCGTCCTGGTCTCTTGTGCTCTTATTTCTGTGTGCAGGTTTGGGACCAGCCCCTCTAATATTTTCCATGTATAGATTATTATGTATCTCTCCTGCCTGCGCTCAAGAGAATACAGATTTAGGCTCTTTAGTTGGCTCCAGTAATAGTATATGTTATGATTACATCAACTCACCCTTCTTTTTGATAGAGTGGTGAGGTGTAGTTTCATCAGCTTTTCCTCATTGTTCAGTCCCTACGTCTTGAGTTTAAGGCCCAGTCCTCTTTGTTACTAAGCGTTGGACTTTGTCTAACTTTGCTTTATACTTTTTAGGAAGTTTCCTTGCGTCACTATGATTGTCTCTCTCGCCGTGGATGTCACCATATATTTTCCTGGCACCTTTTGTGCCAGCAAGATTGGGCCCTTCAGCCAACAGTCACCTGATTCATTGACTTCCTAACTAAATTACTCCCATCATATCTGCTTTTAAAATTGTGGATGGAGTTTCCTACTACTATCTGCTTGTCTTGTCAATTCAATTTTCCTACTATGTTTATCATATCTCCTCTGTCTCTCCTCTTTCCTCGGACTGTTTGGGCCAGCTTTTTTAATGTTTCTAAGTACAGTACACCCATCCCATTTAACTCTGGGACGTGCCTCTTTGCAAATCTCTGCACCTTTTCAAGTTTCCTTGTGCGTTTTGTGTGTGTACTCGCCCAGTTATGCTTGCGGGGGTTGAGCTTTAGCTTTTTGGTCCAGTGTATGTACAAATGTGTATGAGTGTTTATTTGTTTACCATGGGGTTTATGAGTCACCATGGTTGTGTCATTGTGGTTGTGAAAGGTACCGTGGTTGTGTGTGTCGCTGTATAGTTGATAGTCGCCCAGATATTGTTACCAAGATTGTCACCCAGTGTTGTGGAACGTAGTGTATGCCATCGGCTAAGACCATTAATTTGATTAATATGCCGAGTGGTTTGCATTTTAGCATTAAGGGCAGGTGTACTGATTTGTTATTATTTACTTTGTAGTATTGTAATTATTTTTGTAAGTGCTGATATTTTGTTACTTTACTTGTTTGGAAGATTTAGGCCTAATCAAAAGGGAAGTTTTAATCATTTTATCTTGTTAGGCTTTCTCTACCACCCAGCTCCCAACATTCTCTCCACATCCCCCTCTCTTCCCTCTTCCTATCCTCTTTCCACCTTTCCTATTTCTTCTTCCTACCCTCTCCCTCTCTCCCTCCCTCCCTCCCCTAGCAGCTTTACCTTCCTTAGTCATCTTCTCATCATTCCCTTCCTCTCCTCTTCCCTTATCCTCCTCCTTAACTCTATGCTCCTCCCTGTCACCTATCTTTGATTCCCTCCCAACCCCTTTCTTCCTCACTCCTCTCCCCTACTTCTCTCTCTACAACCTATGAACTCTCTCGTTTCCTCTCTCTCCTTTCCATCTCTCTCTCTCCTTACCTATCCTCTCCTCAGTTACCTTTCTCCTTCTTCTCTCTCTCTCCACACAGTTTTCTATAACAAGTGTGGGTGCTGAGCATATAAGGCTCACCAGCACTGGGGGCATTAAGTGAAAGATTGGGGTTGGGCAGTGGCTAAACGTCTTTCCTCGTTTATCAGGTGACTGTGCATGAAGAGGATGGGGGTCAACGCATCATGTCAGGCTGATGCGGGGGTCAGTCCTCAGGCCATCTTCAGCGCGTAAGTCCTGTTTGCGGTGTTCGTTTCAACTCGTATTCAGTTCCTTCATTTATGTTTGCTCAATGCATATTGGTGGTGCATATGTTTTAATAGATACTGTACAGTATTCTAAGGCATTTTCAACTAGTAAATCATGGTAGGCCTAGCCTTTTATACATTTTTATTGATCAGGATTTGAAAGTTTAGTAAGAAAGTATCATTAAGCTGGTGTAAGAATTGGTCCACAGTGGTAGTTGTTTTAGGTTTCACCCATCCTCTGAATTACTTTTGCTTACGGTTTGCCCAATTATCCACCAAGACAGGTAGGTTGGTATGAGTGTTGGTGGTAAGTACTGTACGCGGGGAAGATTTTACAAGGTACTTCAGGAGGGTAAACTTTTGTTATTGTAATATTATAAAGGTATTACTTGGTTAAAGTACTGAAGAAACCAGCAAAGTTTAGCTGGATTGCATTGGTGAGTACCTGGTGCAAGCGTGTGTCGTAGCTCTAGATCACACACTGTTACTGAGTTACGTGTGTTTGTGATGGTCGATGTGTCCAGATTTAGAGTACAGTACTGTATTAAGGTTACGAGTACAATGGCTCGGATCCTGTTTACTGTACTTAATGTTGTTAGTACAGTATACAGTGTTAACCTTTCTTGGTGATACTCTTCAAGGCTATTCTTTGTTTATTTAAAGGTTAATTTATTTGTTTCATACAGATTGGAAATTGTGTTATCTGTACATAATCTTTATAAAGTAAACTACTATATTCTATATTTTGATTGAAAATATTATTTTAAGTTCCAAATGCATAAAATTGCTGTGAAGCATGAAATTTTGAATGCTCTTGTGCCATTATGTTTTGTTAGAAAATTAGAGTGAATGCTAATGAATGAATTGTGTTTTGGCATTCTCCTTACAGTCCTGTCTCCTATACCCTGCATCTCTCAGCCCGTTGTGTTAGTGTGATTATTTAATTTAAGTACTACGTGGTTATCTGAAATTCTTATACGGAATATCTTCCTTACACATAAGTCTTCTACTCTCATATCTTAATTTGTTTGAAAATTGCTTTTAGTAGTGACTCTTGTTAGCTTTAGGACTTGTTACTTATTGTTCTAGTTTTGCTTTACTGTATTTCTCAATGCTTTGCTCAGAACCAGGAGAGTTTACCTCTGAATGTTTTGTGAACACTGTACAGCTTTTCACAACTACCAGCAGTATACTGTATTATACTTTCATCTCCGCTCGTGTTAAGACGGTTTGTTCTCTCGGCCAGCTTGCAGCCATAACATCATCCGGTATTTTAAGCTGTGACAGTTTCTGATGCAAGTGAACTCTTACTTCATGAGAGAGTAGCCTTTTTGTTTTCTGTTGGTCTTGAGCAGTTGGTTAAAACATTCTTGCATATATTGTGAAAATCTTGTGTATACTGTATGCTCTTGTATAACTTTCACTTTCAGCATCTTGCCAAAATGATGGGATATAAAGAACTGTTCCTTGCATGAACCAGTAAGGCTTATGCAATTTCTTTTACTCTAATTATAAATTTGTTTATTGCATTATACGCTATTGCATGGTGCTTGTTTTGTCATCCATGTTTTCATCATCTATGTGCATGTTGAATAATTTATCAATGAATCAGAATAATATTTTTGGGCTCTAAGGATGTTCTTTACAAAAACTAGGCTCTTGAGTACTGACGATGGAAAGCTCACTCACTCACCCACTCAACTCACTGTGTGTGTGTGTATGTACTCACCTATTTGTATTTACCTGTTTGTGCTTGCAGGATCGAGCATTGACTCTTGGATCCCGCCTTTCTAGCCATCGGTTGTTTACAGCAATGACTCCTGTCCCATTTCCCTATCATATCTAGTTTTAAAATTATGAATAGAGTTTGCTTCCACAACCTGCTCCTTAAGTGCATTCCATTTTTCCACTACTCGCACGCTAAAAGAATACTTCCTAACATCTCTGTGACTCATCTGAGTTTCCAGTTTCCACCCATGTCCCCTCGTTCTGTTACTATTACGTGTGAACATTTCATCTATTTCCACTTTGTCAATTCCCCTGAGTATTTTATACATTCCTATCATATACCCCCCTCTCCCTTCTTTTTTCTAGTGTCGTAAGGTGCTTTGTTTCCCAATTTCTCTCTCTATGATTTAGGTCCCCCATGACCAGCAGTTTCGCTCTCATTCTATGCGCTATTGTTACTGCCCTTTGCAGTTCATCTATAAATGCCTTGTTGCTGTCATCATATTCCTGCCTGGGCTTTCTACTGTTTGGTGGGGGATTGTAGAGTATAAGATCACAATCTTCTTCCCATCCGCTGTCAGAGTTCCATGTATGAAGCTCGTGCTTTCATTGGTACCCGGATTTTCCAGGTCATCAAACTTCCATTTCTGCGTTATTAGGAGTGCCACTTCCCCTCCCTGTCTCTGTGTCCTTTCTTTTCTTATCACCTGGTACCCCTCTGGAAAGATTGCATCCAAGATCATGCCATTTAATTTAGTTTCCACTTTTGCAACTATGTCTGGGTCTGCCTCACTAACTCTTTCATTTATCTCTTCTGCTTTATTGGATACCCCATCAGCATTGGTATACCAAACCTTGAGACTCTTCTTGGAAACTCTGGTGCCAGAGTTCACCCTTTCTCCGGGGGTCTGGGGGTGTCTGTGGGGCAAATGGGGGCTAGGGGGGTGCTTGAGAGGCGAATGGGGTCTGGGCATCTAGGGGGGTTAGGAAGGGCATAGTGGGTCTGAAAATTAGGGAGGGTCTGAATGGCATAGGGGGGTTGAGAAGTAGAGTGAGGCTGAGAGTCGGATAGAGGTTGAGAGGTTGTGGGGGGAGAAGGTTAGTGCAGGCAGAGGGCTGAGGGGAGAATGGAGCATGGGTGCTAAGAGTGGAAGAGAGGGTGTATTAGTCAGAGGGGGGAAGGGAATCAGGGGTAAGTGGGGGTTTTGGGGTAGAAGAGGGGAAGAGGGAGATGGGGAAAGTGTTAGGGGATCACAAGGTGAGGGGGTTATATGGGAGATGGGGGTGCAGAGGAGGAGTGAGGGGGGAAGAGGGGTGCAGTGGGAGCTGGGATGGAGCAGGTGGAATTGAAGGCATTGGGGTAGAAGGGGCAAGGGAGTTGGAGGGGGATAGTAGAGGAGGAGGGGTGGGTAGGTGGGTTTGGAGAGGGTATGTCTTGGCCCGATATGGTCATTGTAGGGTGCAATGTAGCAGGTCGAGTTGAGTGCAGTTGTGGAAGGGACAGGGGAGTTGTTGGGGGTCGAAGCAGGGGGGGGGGCATATAGGAGTGCAAAGTTGGGGAGGGTGTGACCTGGGAGGTGAGGCTACTGGGAGGGTAGGGTTTCTGTGTCGTGCAGGCCATCTTGCTTTGCGGGCTATTTGTTCATCTTTCATTATATACCTCTCAATAAACACATTGTAATGGGCTTCACTGCCTCTGAATAAATATTTGTTCTTTATTATGTACTCCACTACCTCTTCATTAGAGAATTGAACTAGAACAGGTCTCTTCTTGATACAATTGTAAGGTCCAACCTGGCGGCCGAGTTCCACCTCGTTTCTTGCCATCTCGGCCCTAATACATATCAATATCTTGTGCAATTCATATTTTTCCATCTCTATACTAAGACATGGAAAATGTGTGTGAGAGAGAGAGGTGTGTGTTTGTGTGTGTGTGTGTGTGTGTGTGTGTGTGTGTGTGTGTGTGTGTGTGTGTGTGTGTGTGTGTATGTATGTGTATGTGTGTATGCAAGATTGAAATTGTGAGAGGGCCAGAGAGGAAAAAGACTAAGAAAATGGGTGGAATATAGGAAGGAGCATAACCCTCAAACATGCCACCACTACATACAAGCAAGACACCAATACTCAGCATTGAGGAGAGAGAGGCAGAAAGAAACTTTGAGAAAGGGGGGTATATATGCACACCAATCCTCAGTAGGGATGAGGGGGGGAAAATATGGCGGTGGTGTAGCCTAAGGGTTGAGGGCTAGTTCTGAGAATGCTATGCCTGTCTTCCCTTCTCCCCCCCCCCCTATTTAATGTTTGTTCCCTTTATGTGACCTATGTCTTCTAATGTATGATTTCTGTTTTTGTTGTCTTGTTGAGTGTCTGTAGTATTTCAGAAATCCATTTTTTAATGTGCACACTATTAATATTTTACTGTAGCTAAAGTTGGCTATTTATGATGCTGAATTCTCAATTTTTTTTTTTTCACTTTGATGGTGCCCAAATGTTAATTCTAATTGGTGGACTTTGTTTCTAGTTGGCGGCCTCCGTTTTTGGAAGTTCGGTGTCGAATTGGAGCCGCTGTATTTCCAACTCCGTGAGCCTACATTACCTATTTTTTGTCGCTTTTGCACATATTTTGAATAGTTCAACCCTTAAGTTTATAACAAAAGTAATTTGTAGTTTATACAACAATTTCTTTGTTAGCTTATTGATATTTAAAAAAAACTGTAGTTATTCTGAGAGAGAGCCTTCAATTGCTCACTGGTCTATGTACTTAACTCTTGTACTGTCAAAATTTAACTTGACACACCAGGCCTCTGAGATCCATCCTTCCTATTGTGAGCCAGCACCAGAATTTTGCTCATTCTATGAGACGAGTAGAACAGGGGATAGGAGTACAGATACAAAAACTGGGCAATACTCGGCAAAAAGAAACCCCCTCTTAAGGCAAAGGGAGATCCTTGTACATAATCTTGGATCAGGCAACATATCGGCTGAACGGCATTGAAATAATCTCATATTCTCGTGCTTGTTTTCTTGCTCCTGTTCTTTTTTTTTTTTTTTTTTTTTTAAGTGAGTTTTTGATGAGGTTTTGCCAGTTTTGTGATTGGTCTCTGATCCCCTGTTGCCCATCACCTCATAGAGTGAGCCAAACATGTAGTCCTGGCTCCTGACATTGGGCTGAAGCTTGATGGTGCCAGAGCTAATCTCTCAGAGCTTCTGGGGGGGGGGGGCTTCAGAAAAGACAATTCATTACATTACATTCTGTTGTATACTATTGTATATATACTATTGTATATAACCTCTATATTTTAACCAAATTTTGTGTTGAAGTACCTATTTAATTGTGGTAACTTTCAATTACTTAAGGGTTGGAACTGAGAGAGGAAGAGGGCAGTTGTTTTGGCACTAGAGAACATACAGTATTTTGTATTAGTGTGTTTGTTAGCAAGCAATACAACTTTTGTCAGCATTACATTTTTTGCTCTATAAAGCAGATATCATAGTACCCATAAGAGGGTTGAGAGGCGGGACCAAAGAGCCAGAGCTCAACCCCCGCAAACACAACTAGGCGAGAACTAGGTGGGTGAGTACACGCATGCGTGCACCAATCATACCAAGAACCCCACACCATACAAAGGGCCCATAACATGGGGATGTAAAGAATAAAGACAAACAGTGTGAAGTGCTGCAGCCCACTAAACAGGGCACCAAGTCCAGGAAGCAAAGCCCAAATTGTGGAAGCACAGCCTAGAGTTAACACATTTGATTGACAGGCTAGTGAACCAAGGTCCAGATCATAGAAGTCAGGAGGCACAGTGATCCAAGAACCTGGGCACAAATCCCCAGGACACCAAGGCAAAGAGCCTGGGATACCAAGGTAGAAAGCCTGTGAAGCCAGGGCAGACAGCTTGGAAGACCAGAGCAAAGGGCTTTGGGCCAGGGAACAGTACCCAGGTCAGACATCAGGAGCTGAAACCATCCTGTCAAAGCATAATCCTATTGGTACACAAAACAAGGTTTGCACTTCTCACACACCCAGGGCTTCTCATGGACCTGTAGAATCCTCTGTTCTTGATATTAAAATGATTCTCATGCAAAATTCAGTGATAAAACTGTGTACTTTTTAGTGTAAAATATAATTTAAATAAATGTATATCCATTAGTAAGTTTGTGAATTAAAGCTGCCCTGTTCTTCACTTGTGCTTTAGGTTCTTCATAATGCGTGCATCTGTGCTGAGCTCTACACATGTGCAACCTGAGTATTGGTTTGGAGAGCACCAGTAGTTGTCTTAGAGTACATGCATGTGCCTTTACATGTAGACCTGTGTGAGTTAATATACGAAGGTGAGGGAGTGAGTGAATGAGCAATGGTAGCCCATGGGACAGCCAGAGGGAGTGACTGGCACTCTCATGATTCTTATATTAGTAACATGTGTTTTGTGGAAGAGGCCCCCTCAGTAGCTCCTCCGAGCTAAGCCCTGGTCAAGCCATTCCTTAAGGAAAAACCCACTAGGCCTCTCGGACACTTCCCTACTTTTGGCCAGATCCAGAATCTGGTTCTATGATGCAAGGAGAGCTTCGAGATCAGTGATCTATCTAAAACCGAGAACAATATCATCAGAAAGCATGAGCATAGCCAAACAAGCAACTGATTTAAGGAAATTGTCATCCCTTTGATGGCAAGTAGCGCTAGGAAAGGCTTTGAGTCTTGTGTAAGCGTGTTCTCTGGCTGCATTCTGTGTTGGATTGAATTTTCTCCATTGTCTCTGGCACCAGTATGACCAAGCAGGGATAGTGTGAACAGTTACCTTCTGTGATGATGCAGAATATCAACCTGCCCTGCCTGAGGTAGAATCTAACCAGGATCATTTTAAAATTGCCTAGAGAGTAACTGAATGTGCTACTCGGGAAGTGATTTCATATATACAGTACTCGGTCTGATTTTTGCTGTGCTTGGCAGTGAGCACAGTATATACATTAATGAGCTCAACTATTCTTTATTCTAATGGTTCTGTTTCGTATGGGTTTCTCACTAAGAATGAGCCCAGTTCCTATTATGGTCACTCCATTCTTATTTAAGCCTGGAACCTGCTCTGTAGCTGCTTTCTGTACATACATAACTGTATCTAAGAACTCATTATTGGAGAACGTCTCTCTTGGTCTCAGGACAGTACTTCCTCGTTGTAAGGCAAGAATTGATCCGCAGACATGTAACATAGTTGTCTGCAGGCCTGTGCAGGTCATGACACCTAGTGTAAACTTGTTACATATAAGACGTTCTTCCATGACATGCAAGAAGACTCGCTGTAGAAGTTTATCTAGATCAAACTATAATTTGTATACAAGAATAATACTTATGGGACTGCCAGAGTAATATGCTCAGAAAAGAAGTTTTCACAGAAACGGGAAAAAACAACAAAAAACTGAGGTATGATTATTGCAACTGACATTCCCTTTTGCCTGGCTATTACAAACCATAGTTTGGATGTAACTTTAAAGCATTTACACATTACAAATTATTACAGTGAGTCTATTTATATTGATGTAGTAATTCTATTTTTGTTGTAATACTTTGATACACAAATGTTTGTTGTATTGAGTATTGACATTGCAAATCACTCTCTCTCCAACCAGGACAGTGTTTGTAGTAATTGAATCAAAAAGATATTGTACAGTAGTTGCAAGTATTGTGGTGATCTTCTTTGCATCACATTGTTGAACTTGATCCTCTTTCAGGGAAAAGAAAAAGAAATTGACAAGCCTGGCAACCCTACGCAAAAAGCTGATTCGTCGGCGGCGGTCGTCCAAGTCATGTGACCATGCACGGGTGATCCGAGAGCTGGTGAGTGACTGGACGGTGCGGGAGGTGACAGCACTATACGAGGAATATGAAGCAAGTGCCGCTCTCAAGGATCTCACCGTGCAGGTAAAGAAATATAGTAATGTTGTAAGCAAAGATATTAGTCTATATTTTGTGCTTGTATCTTGGTAAGCGGTAGACTGTAGTGGTAGCAGACCATGATTTCCTTCATGGTCTGCTACACTGTTATTTATATTTTCATTTATGAGCTGTCACAATGTTGGTTTTTAAGTTAAGGTTCTTTTGAATCCTTAGATGGGATCATGACAATCAAGGTTATCTTGAGATGATTTCGGGGCTTAGCGTCCCTGTGGCTCGGCCCTCGACCAGGCCTCCTTTTTTGTTACACATCCCCAAGAAGCAGCCCGTAGCAGCTGTCTAACTCCCAGATGCCTATGTACTGCTAGGTGAACAGGCACATCAGAGTTAAAGAAACTCTGCCTATTAGATTCTGCCTCTGCCGGGGATTGAACCCTGAACCTTAGGACTACAAATCCCGAGCGCTGTCCACTCAGCCGTCAGGTCCCTTAGGTGTACATTCTGCACCAGTCGCACAGGGAGCCTTGCAGATATTCTTGCATGGTTATAATGATGCTAGGGAGGTACTAAAGAACATACGTTCCAGTCTGGGGTAACAACTGGAAGGCACACTCATAACTTAAGGCCTGTACTACTTCCATACTGCATTGTCAACCATCTCTACTTAAGCCTAACTCTCAAGCATCCCGAGCCCAAGTCTGTCAAAATGCCTCAAGAAGTTCCCCCCTCCCCCCCTTTCCCCACCGCATTATCACAGTTGTTTACTACAAAAGCGGTCAACTGCAGAACCTTCTCCAACCACTTGGCTGAAGAGAGTTCCAACTAGAGAGGGTGTCTTGGCAACTAGGCAAAAGGCAGACACATTGGCCTTGAAGAGGAAGAGCAAACAGGGAGCTTAGTCTGAACCTGGAGCTAAAGGCACATTAGAACCCACACCTCAGTCAGGAGCCCGAGAAAGACTTCCAAAGAAGGATCCAGAGGTGCAAATCGATGCCAAAATCCTTGCGAGAGAGGCTGGAAGGATACTTCTGCCATAGCTATTGCTTAATCTACCATCTCTGAAGGACACAGAAGCATAGAAAACAAGGAAGAGATGTCGGCCAGAATTTGGTATTGGTACACTTTTCATTATTTGATGCTTAAGATTTATGCCCTACATAACTCGGTTGCAGTATTTTGAGTACAATTGAAAACCCTATTTGTGTAGAAATGGTTCTGTAATATATTAATATCTTTTCAGGCTGACCTCGCTCGACCACCAGCTCCAACCTACAAACAAGACCTGAGTGACCTTTTCGATTACAAGTACTGTACAGATGTTGACCTGGTGTTCCAGGGAGCCATCTTCCCCGTCCACCGGGCCATTCTCAGCGTCAGATGTCCTTACTTCCAGGTACCACAATTTTTCTCCGCCCAAGTTTGATGCCCATAGGTACGTAGCAAATGGAAGATTCAGGTATAATGGTGCAGAAAGCAGGTTGAAGGCAGTTGGTGATTTATTTTATTATCGACATGTTTCCCAGCAATCACAAGGCAAGGACCAGAAGTCTCTACTTCTGGTCCTGTGGCTGGGAGTCTCTACTCCCAGCCACAGACTAAGATATGCAGGTGAATATCCCTCATTTAGCTGTATATGTGTGAACCAAGTTAGGCTATGAAGCCATACAGTGGGGTTGACCTGTTCCCTTGGATTCCCTATGGTATAGCCTTAATATTTTGTCATAGATAAATCATGTTCTTGTGATTCCATTATCACATGATTACATTCTGAAAATAAGCTTCAATTAAATTTGAAGCAACATTGCCTTCTCAATGAGAATTGTACTCAGGATACTTTAATTGCTAGGCCTGTATCGAAACCTTTCTGCCAACTGTAAATAATGAGTTGTGGGCCTTCAATTAGTGCTGAAAGGTAAGTGGCAATTTACAGGCAAAAATTTGTTGCTGACACGTTGAAACTGTGGGTCAAAAATTTGTTCCATAATCTCCATGCTTTTTGGTTAGCTGATTTTTATAAGAGATTGAACAAATTTGTACTTGTTAGAGGTAAATGTTATTACAATTATTATTAATCAAGGGAATGAAGTAGTGAAAGTCAGTGTATGCCCTACAGAAAATCTAAAGTTGCATATAGTACTGCTCCATATTTGCTTGGAATTGTAAATCATTTCATCAGTATAATTGAACAATCCTATGTAGGTGATATCTTAAATTGGTGTTGTTATGGCTGTGTGGGCTTGCTGGCCATGACCACCAATAGTCTCAATGATCAGCAATTTACATGGAAGCCTTGCTTCAAGCTGAGAGAAAGAAAACAAAAATTAGCTATCTAGGACACGTGTGTGTGTGTGTGTGTGTGTGTGTGTGTGTGTGTGTGTGTGTGTGTGTGTGTGTGTGTGTGTGTGTGTGTGTGTGTGTGTATGTGTGTATGTATGTATGTATGTATGTATGTATGTATGTATGTATGTATGTGTGTATGTGTGTGTGTGTGTGTGTGTGTGTGTGTGTGTGTGTGTGTGTGTGTGTGTGGGGTGGGGGGGGGGGGTTGCAGTGACCTGGTGTGTGTGTGTGGTGCTGTGCCGGTCACACTCACAATTATGTTGTGAAAATTAATGATGTACCATATTTGAACACTGGGCATCTGGGTTTAATTTATTGTATTTTATATAAGGTGATGATACAGTACTTTAGATTTCATTTGAATTTCAAGCTTGGTGCTTTCTTTCCATAATATTTAAAAATAGAGTAAGTTTCATAAATAGCTGAACACTTAATCTTAACATTGTGTATATCCCTCTTGCTAGTGTCTTATATCCATTCATCTTACAGGAGGTGCTGAAAAAGATACCAGGATATGGGGCCCAAATTGGTGTGGATATACGGACTCCTGGTATAGATATTCCAATGTTTAGTGCTTTGTTACGTTACTTATACACCGGTGAATTTAATGCATATGATGGAACTAGCAAAGCTCAAATGGGCCTCAGTAACTTGGACATGTTAATGCAGTTGTGTGAGGAATTTGGGACGCCAAACCCGCTTGAGTGCGATCTTAAGTACCTGTTGGAATCTGGTGATTATGCCGACTGCGTGTTGGTGTTTTCAGCAAGTGGTGATGTAAACCAGTCTGACCAGGGTGGTGAGGCTGGCCCATCAGACTATGGTTTTCACAATCGATTAGAACTTTATTGTCACAAAGCTATACTTAGTGCCCGCTCACCATTCTTCAGAAGCCTAATTCAGCGAAGACAACGATACAGCGAGGACATGTATGAAAGAGGCATCCCTCAGCCGACCAGAATAGTGTTAGATGAAGGCGTGATCCCCAAGAGATATGCGCGAGTGCTCCTTCATGCCGTGTATTTAGATACTTTGGATCTCTCTTGTATTATTCGTGACTCGACCAGCACCAACAGTCTGAGTGAAGCTCAGAGCATTGTGCAGACGGGCCGTACGCATATGACTGTGGTTGAAGAGGCAATGGAAATATACCAAATTGGCCGTTTTTTGGAACTGGACATCTTAACCCAGGTAAGGTAACTTCAATTTAGGGAAATAAGCCAATTAGTTTCATTGTATGCAAAGGTTAGAACTATGGTTTTAAGATGGTATAAAACAGAGGTGAGTACAGTATTTTAATTATAGAATTTTCACGATTACTCATTTCTCTCTGTGCCCTGTGTATTTACCCATGTGTTGCTTTGTTTATTTAAGTTAAACAAGAAAATACTGTAGTTCACCAAATATGCTGTGGACAAGGATTTACAAAAAAAAAAGATGTGGTAAGGTTATTGTACCTAAAACTTTGTTGAAAAAAGTTGTTGGACAGATGGAAACTTCAAATATTTCATGGATTTAGTGGAAAAAATTATGACACTGTAAGCACAAATAGTTTGAAAGAATGGTGACTTTTTTTTCTTGCATAGAGACTTTGGTGTTGCATTAATGATCTCATATGACGAGAGGAAGGGATGTTTATAACACTGATCTGTGCCTTATGTAGATGTGAGGCTGCCGGGGTTATGGCATGTTCAGTGTTATAGTCTTTATTTCCATGGAACAACATGTAAATGGAATGGAGTGCAAGAGATTTAAGTTTTTTTTTTTTATGTTCAATAATTTATCTGCTTTCTGCTGCCTTGTTCCTGCAGGATAGGGTTAGTGGCAGAAGACTTTTTAGAAAACATGTTAAAACATAAGGAAATTGAAAGATCTCTTAGAGAACATAAAATTGTTGTGCAAGATGAATAACACTGTGTAACAACATTGTCCTTGGTAGTATATATAGTGTAAAAAAAAAAGTGTGTGCATAAGTTTATCTTGCATGATAGGTAGCTTAATTATATATATTTATTACAAAGTAGTGAAATCTCGCTCAAATGGAACTCTCCTGTTACATTAAATTTTGTCTTGCAACCGGGATTTGTTATTTTGTCAACGATATATTGATTAGCACAAACAATAAAATGCATCTTGGCACACAATTTGATACTCAGTGGCAAAAGAAAATTTGTGTTGTACAGTGTAAGGTATTTTTCTCGCCGCCAATAATGCCGAGTGTCTTAATTTATCCAGGTCGGAATTATTTTGCTGCATCCGATATTTTGGTCAAGGGGATTCCTTTTGAGTGAGATTCCACTGTCTTGAATAACATTTGAGACAATAGTCACAGAACAAATTTATCTTAATTTTTGACAGTTTATTCTTATCATAAAGGTTGTTATTGTTTTATCGAGTGTTTATTATCATTTATAGATGCAATATCTTATTTTATATTGACAAAGCTTTTTCATCTAGGGTTGTGAGGACATGATAGTTGAATCATTAAGCCTAGACAACCTGGTGTCCATTTTGCGGTGGTCGGGAGAAGCTCATGGTTCGGCGTGGGTTCACCGGCAGGCTCTTCACTTCTTGCGTGAGGAATTTTCTCAGGTAATGCCAAAATGTACAGTATCTGCAATGTGTGTGTGTGTGTATTTGGGAAGGGGGGGGGGGGAAGAAAGAAAGAGAGAGATCGATAGTGGGAGAATGTAATTACCTAAGTGTAGTTAGAGGATGAGAACTATGCTCAGGGTGTCACATCTTCCTAGTACTGTCATATGATGCTTTAGAACTACTGACAATTTTGGCATCCACTGCCTTCTCCCTTGTTCCAACCATATACTGGTCTGCTTGCATAAAGAGGTTTTTGTAATAATTTTTGGCACATTTATTTCCTTATTGTGCATGCATGTAAATGGGTGCGAGTGGAAATGCATTCGAGTGGGAATGTGCATTAAATGTGGCTCTACAGTATCAGTTCCCAAGCCGAAGGCATTCATTTATGAATTCCTGGAAATGCCATTTCATTATACTATGCTGTAGCTTTAATTGTGGAAAGACATCTCTATTCTTCCTTTTCCATGTGTTCTACTGGTATGCCTTAACCTAGCATGGAACTGTCAAATTTATCATTATAATGAAAGGGAAAATCCAATAAAAAACATAAAGGTTTCAACATTTTCAGATGCTGTAGTCTTGTATCTTCTGTATTTAATGTCTTTTTTTTTTTTACATTTTTGCTAACAGGTTGCTCAGTCAGGAGTATTACTAGAACTGGAAAAGTCAACATTATTAGAAGCCTTGATATCAGACTTCTTACAAGCGGCAGAACTAGACGTGCTGCAGGCGACACTACGCTGGGGGGAACACCAGTTACTGAGACGAATGGAGGATAGAGGCAAGTTTTCTATTTTTGAGTTTGTCGTCCATTCTTGGCATATATTTCGGTCCTCATTTTGTTTGAGATAACGAAGCACCCAAGAACTCGTGTATTCATCCAATTTTGGGCTTTGTCATTTTTTATATTAAGACTGAACCCTTCTTGCATATGTCAGAAACAAACCTAACTGAACCTAGTGTAAATTATTAAAAAAGGGTTTTTAGTAGTAGTAGTAGTGGCATGTTAATAATACTTATATTAGCATCAGCATCGTGACTGTCTCCATTTGGAGTGTTGAGGTGATGGTGGGAACTTACATACACTGAAACCTCCATTTTCTAAACTAATTGGGACTGGACCCAATCTTATTGTGGACAGTATCAGGGTTTTTGAACGACCAAGAATTTACTATTTATCACAAACTATAAATATAAAAATGCATTTTTACTCATTCAAATATTGTACTGTACATATATAAGTATTTTGAATATAAAAAAATATAAAAAGTATTACACTCTAAAATCTATGGCTCTCTTAATCAGATTATCAATGTTTTCTTGGGAGCAAATTGTTTGCATTCCATGAAAGTTTAAAGGATGGTGACTGAGACTGTGAAGGTTCCACTGTAAAATATAATGCAGTCTAATTGATTGTGTCTACCTAAGCTGCTGATTAATATTTGACATAGCTGCATGAATATGTGCACAACATGAACAGCATGTTGCCTCCTACAAAGCATGTGATCTTGGCCTGCTGTGGCATGCTTTTGAGTCACAGTATTTCCTCCGACACCTGCTGGGTATGCGGGAAAGAACATCTCTAAAGCTGTGGTAAACAGGGAAGCCAGGATTGATCTTCTGTTGAAGATGACTCGGATGTGCGGGCGGTTCTTTGAGAGTAAGGTGGCAGTGTCTGTTGTTGAGAATTTGATCCACTGGTCGATGTCCCGCGGACTCTTTACCTTCACTCCGTCGGCTAGGCTACTGGGATATTCTTTGTCCATTACCCTGCCCACGGTGGCGGGCGGTTGAGGACAGCCGCAAGAAAGAATGTCTTTCTGTTTTTATAAACTGTGATTATAAAAAGTAATACCACTCATAATAAATATTTATGTGCATACTGACATGTATATTTCCATATATCTGATCAAGTGATGTAACAAAATTATGTGATACTACCCAGTGAATTCATATCATGTTTTAGTTATTATATATTCCATAGTTATTTGCTTGCCCATTCATCATCAGTAGAATAGGCATCAAAACACATTGATGTAGGTAGTTAAAGGAACAAAACAAAGCTAGGGAAAGAGACATCGCTGACATGCTTTATAGAAGTGTTTTAACCATCATCTCCCCATCTCCTGAACCACAAGCTGCTCAGCATATCGTACTGTACTTAGTCTAAAGAGTAATTCCTGCTAGTCAGATTACACAACTTTTTATTTCAAGGTTAGTAAATATGTATCAGCAATGTAATAAATTATTCAAATGTTGTTACTAGTGTCCAGTCACAAAGGTTCTTTCTAAATATAACACCATTCTGCATTGTAATGCTATTCCTCTGGTCCTGTTTAGTATGGATAAACAGCTTGTGACTGTATAACAAATGATAGTGCTTTCCATTCACCCGAGCTGTATGGGTCTGGAACCGTAGACCCCACACGCGTGTAAGGCCGTAGCTGTACCAACTGAGTTATGATAGTGCTGTATGATGTATGTATTGATGTATTGTGCATAGAAACGAGAATTAGAGTAAATATGAAAACTTTCTTTTTTTTAACTTCTGAATTTATTATTTGTGCAGAACCCAACTTGGTGTCACAGACAGCCCACTCGGTAACCCGGAAAGGTCTCAGGAAGAGGGACATGAATGACGTCGAGTTGCGAGAAATTCTATCCGAACTCTTACCTCACGTTCGAATGGACCACGTTCTACCTCCCAACCATGATATATTAACCCAGGTAAGTCATTGTTCACCTGTATATCCACAGTTTCTTCTAGTTGGGTTCAAGTTCACGTTCATAATCTTGTAGTAATTAGGTAATACTGCATATTATTCAGATTATTTATGTAAGATACATAATGAGCTTATTCTGTTGTATTTAAATCCGTACCAGTAAAGAATGGGGCTAATTAAGTGCAAAGTTGTTCCCACATATGAATATGTGGGAAGTGCAACTTCCCAACTCTTGTTGGGAAGTTCATTCTCGGTGCTGGGAGCCAAATAGAAGGAATTCTTCCACAGAGAACTGGTCATCATTGTTTACTGTAGAAACTTAATAGTTTACTTAATAGAAACTGATAACATAAATTATGTACAAGTCATTTACTCATCCACTCTTTTATGGAATGTTCATTTGTGACATTCAGTTATATTTCAAGCAAAATCTTCTATAATGCAATAGATCTCGAATGTTATTCTGACTGTTTTAACTGTATTTGCCGGTGTACAAAGTACATCTAATTTGCGAGGATACTTTGTGGACAAAAAAACCCACATTAATTATGTTCCATTTTGCATTTATTGACAGTGATTTTAAAGTGGTTTTTGTTGGAAAAAGCATATTATTTTGTGTATGTAAATACAATATTTATTTGGTTGTTGGACCAAAACAATGCATCCAGTCTGCTAGAAAATGTGTGTTGCTTCATTTCTCAGACTCAATTATATGTTTCCTGGTGATATATATATATACATATATAACATGATATATATATACAGGTATATCACATGATATAGGTGATATATATATACATATATATAACACCAGGAAAATCCTATATATTTTTCCTGGTGATTTCCTGGTTTCCATTTCTTACTCCACACGCCATCCTTGCTCCTTAATCTATAACATTGTTGTTCTTTTGGCTTTACCACTCACTTTATTTTCTATTACTTTTTTCCATTTGTACTGACATTTGATTCTCATTGTTCTTAAGAGAGTAATTGTGATTGGTGGTATGCTTGCTTGCAGGCTATAAAACGAGGGTTGGTATCCACGCCTCCGAGTCATATGATTGGGGATGACACCACCAACTATCGGCTTAATGCATGGATAAGAAGTAAAAATAATGGCTTATTTGTCAAGCCTCGACTTTTTACACCTTACGCTGAAGAAATAAAGGTAAATACATGGTATAAAATGCTCTTTATTAAGAATAATGCCTTAATATATGTATAATTTTCTCATGTGATGTTTCTCTCATTGAATTGGTTTATTACCACGACAGTCGGTTGTGGACGAACAGACTGCTGGTGGGGTGGATGTGGTGCGGCTACAGTGCTATGTGTCTCACATACCTGATGCCCTCTATATGGTTGAAGACAATGCTCCGCATCAGCCAATGTTTGCTCCATCCTCCACGGTGGATGTTGTTGCGGCTGCAATCCCAGGTCGGTATCTACCTTTCTTATTCCGTGCTAATGTTAGTTTGCCGGGTACACTACTTGTTATCAATAACCACGATGAGGATTCAAAACCTATGCACTGGGTGTTCCTAGAGGCATGCTCTAGTCGACTACGCTATGACATGGTGGTAAAACCATGTCGTGTCTTAATCGACTAGTGTGCATTTGGGAACGCCCAGAGCATAGACATGAATCCTCATCACGGCTCCTGTAAATTTTCTCATTGATATCTCACAGTAAAGTGATTTCTCTGTATAATAACCATAACATTAATCAGGCAATTTTTTTTGTGTCTAGTTAATGTATTTTAGAATCAATTATCTAGACAAAATACAGTAGACACCTTAGATCTTGGGGTCTTCTGTGGCTTCTGTGGATCTTCATGAATGTAACAATAATTAACACTTCAAATGCACATGATAATGAGGGAATGATGATCAAACCACACACCAGAAGATGAGGAGACAGTGACGTTTCGGTCCGTACTGGACCATTATCAAATCGATTTGTGGTAATCGGGTTAATAATGGTTCAGGATGGACCAAAATGTCGTCGTCTCCTCATCTTCTGGTGTGTGGTTTGGTCATCATATAAAAATAACAGCCATGTTATTGTGACTCATCGTCTGCACAAGGAGGGAAGTTCTTGCCATTTCTGACTCTGCAGTGCAAGACAGTGAGGGAAGGTTATCTTGAGATGATTTCGGGGCTTTTTAGTGTCCCCACAGCCCGGTCCTTGACCAGGCCTCCACCCCCAGGAAGCAGCCCGTGACAGCTGACTAACACCCAGGTACCTATTTACTGCTAGGTAACAGGGGCATAGGGTGAAAGAAACTCTGCCCAATATTTCTCGCCGGCGCCTGGGATCGAACCCAGGACCACAGGATCACAAGTCCAGCGTGCTGTCCGCTTGGCTGACCGGCTTCCCTCTCCGGGAAGTATTAAGGTACAGTGCTGCATGAGACTTAGAAGTCGTGCAGTGTAAATGGGGGTAAATGGGGCAACCTGAAGCTGGCTAGAGGTGATAGTAACAGCCACCAGCTTGAAAGTGTTGAAAGTTGCCAAATATCAAACATTTTTGCTCTTGTGTCATTTACTACTGTACTAATGCTCTCTCTTCCACAACTTTCATGGGAGGTGAGTGAGCGAGTAAAGGTCGAAAATTTACAGATCTGATTAAATCACACTGTATCTTGTTCGTTCACTCTGAGCACTTAAGTGTGGGTGATCCAGTTCCTTACCCACCCCCTTCATACACCTTTTCCCCCCCCCCATCCCCCCCCAAGAAAAAGAGGATCCGTCCATTTATGTATACACCTGTACTACGCATTTTTGTTTCCTCGGGAAGGTTTCTCTTGATAAACTTTACTGGTTATGTATGTGTGTTCATCCATTTTCTAGAGTCGTGGAAAAATTTTTTAGTTTCTGTATATTATAAATGAACTGGTCTCGGAGAGTAATCAACAGGTGTTAAAACGGCAAGTAATGGTTGACGTACGAGTAGTTTGAGCGTTGTTTTTGTGTATGAACTATGTCTTCCACATAAATTACCCTCAGTACCTGACTCTGTGACAGTGTTGGCAATGGTGCGGCGAGAGAGAGAGTTGGTGTCTTCTCCTGGGTATCAGAGAGCTGCCTCCCTTCTCTTTGGTGATCGTCGCATGCTGAGAAGACAAGTGCGGCTGCGTGTTGTCAGAGAATTCAATCTGCCAGATTCTGTTGCTGATGTGTTGGAGGTAAGGCAGCATATATATCAGGATTCCTTGTTTTCTTGATTCAACTAAATTAAATGAAATGACAATCCTTATAAATCTCAGAAGATTCACATTCTTTTTGTCTCTCAACTTTTAACCCCCTCAAAGAGCAACTATCATAAAAATTTAAATCTACAGAACAAATCCACAAGGGCCGTGACGAGGATTCGAACCTGCGTCCAAGCGCATTCCATGTTTTAAATCTACATGTGCACAAAAAATAAATATAATTTGTTCAATGGAATAATACATTTGCATGCAAAAGTAAGGATAAGGCAAGAAAACATGTGAATGTCAGTCTTTTCTGCATCATACACCATTGGAGGAAGCTGGGTGGGCAGTTACGTAGTCTGCTAACTACGTCACTACGTCAGCTGTCTGCTGACTCCTCCTCACCTGGTGGAGGAGTGAGGATAGTTTTGTCAGACTGCTCAAGTTGGAGAGTTTTTGTTAGTTGCTTCATTTTAGATTATATTGTGTTGATTAAGTTGATTTATTTACACAATTGACAAAAACAGTGCTTGAGGACTGTGTATAGGCCTACAATGTAATGTGTACATAATACAATGTAATATATTTCATATAAACAAATGAACAGATTTGTTCATTTGATGCATCACGTTAGTGTGATATCTGTGTGTGATATTTCATATAAACCTATTCCTTGCCACCACTCAAAGGAAGTGCCTTGCAACGCACTAGTTTGCTGCTATTCAAACATCAGTCAATACAAATTATAATTCCATGATAGCTGCTTATTCACGATAACTTTTTTCTTATAAGTAAACACAAAATGAAAATAGAACTTGTTTATTGAACTTAGTTAAGTTCATTACATTCATAAAGATGTATTATACCCATGCTGTATTTATATAATTTTGTATAAAAACTGGCCAATAATAACTAAAAATACCCAGTTATCGTTTCTGTGGCGGAATTAGGGGGTTGCTGAGCACTCGTTCACTCAAAAAATGAAGATGTGATCATACAGCTCCTCCCAGAGGATAGCACTCGGAGGGTCAAGACGCTGTAAACGTTTGTGATGAGAGTGAGTTAGCACTTCCGCATCAGCCCCCAGTCCAGGTTCCCAAGACTTGGCATGGGGTTTTAAAAGTTAACCAGGGGCTCTGTTTCGAGGTTTACAAAAAATAAAAAAAAAAATTAAGAAGAAATTTCTGTTTAATTTGGGCAGGAATGAGTAACAGTGGAATGATTTGAATTTTGAGAGAATTATTTGATGATCGAATCACAGAATTTTAAGAAATTTCAGTTGATGTATTGTTATTTGGTAATGATGCATACCAAACATACTAGTGAAGTTGCTCTTTCTTGAAGATACTGTACAGTACTTTATTATATCAATTTGGTTTAGTGTCTTTCTCGTGGGCAAATTGTTCTTTAGATATAAAAAACTGAGACTCGCACTTCATGACTCATTCTTGGCATCTAACATAATGGATATTTAACTGTAATTTTATCACTTGTCCAACTTCAAAATTATAGATGGTGCATATATGGTCTAGGCAACGGACACTAATTATTCTTGGATTAATTGGAGAAAACCTTGTCGTTTATATAACGATTAAATATATGCTTCACGATCCTGCAGGGGGCTTCCTACACCGAGGAGGAAGAGGAAGAGGTCGAGCAGAGATGCTCCGTGAGGGACGAAGGCAGGTCCAAGCTTCATCCTCCGGAATTCTTGCTTGACCCATTACTCGACCCTCCATCTCATCACTTCCGACTGCTGCAGGTTGTTGAACTGGCTGTATTGTAGTTGTTTCCAAGTTTAGTTTTTAGTTTGTTAAAAGAGTAGAGTGTATTTGGTATTCTGTAGATATTGAGAAAAGAATGTGGGAAAAGAAATAGAAAATTCACGTGTTCCTTGTGAATTTCAAAACAATTCACTAAGGACTTAGAAGCATGTACAATCTGGTTACCCCCCCCCCCCCCCTCTCCCCATCTAGAAAGGGTAATTTCCAGAGGGAATAGGATGTAACAAATATGGATTGTTAAGTATCTTTTAATTAAAAGATTTTCAGCTGTGTCTTGTATGAAACTCAGAGACTAACTTTGAATGATTTCCATAGAAACACACATTTAAACTCTAATTACTCTGAATAGTTTTTTTGTTTTTGTTTTTCTGAAAATAATTGTCATTAATTTCGTAGGGTGATGAAGGCCACCTTAGTGATGTGATGCCAGATGTGGCCCTGGCCTCTTCATCGCTGTCGGCACTCCACCTCGGCTCCAGCATCCTGGATGACCGAGCAATGGGCAGCCTGGAAGACTTGGAAGGGACACAAATGTCCCTAGATCTGGGTGATGGCTCACACCATCAGGTATGGCTTACGTCCTATTTTGTAGCGTTGAGGGTTGCATTGGAAGCTTGATCTCTCTCTTGTACTCTAGGTAACATTTTCATCTATTGCTATTGTAATGGTTATCTAGTAACAAAATGACTTCACATGGCAAATTCTCACACCTGAAATTTATTTTGAGAGGCAGCACATATCTGCTGTGCTTAAATTAGATAAAACACCTGGAGGGCACTGGACCCTCTTTAACATGTTTTTAGATATATATTTCTTTGATATTTAGCTTTTAAACATTAACTATTCATAGTAAACTTGCTTATAGTTTTGGTAGCTGTTTAAACAAATATTTAAGCTTACAAGCTTATAAAGGTGAGCAAGTGGGTATTTATCATGTATTTACTCAGTTTATAAAAAAATATGGCATATTTGAACACAAACGCTTTCCTATACATGTGCAGAAATCTTATTTTGACAGGTTGGATCACATCTTACGCTTGGTGGGTCTCATCGTCGGCGATCAAGTAGGCGCCGTCGCTTACCGCCCCATCTAACCCCACCACCTCCAATGGCTGGTCATCACACGTACGGGGGTCCACCTCCACGTTCTCCACACACTCCACCTTTGCGACCTCACTCCACCACTATCACCGCCACTGCCCGCCATCATGCCACCACCACACCGCCACTGTTCCTCTGACATCACCACTTCCACTCCTTACATTACCGCAGTCAAAGCCATCGTCACTACCATGAAGCGCGACACTCGCCACCCATCAGGCCGCGCACACCCATGTTTTGAATGCCGCTAAACTTTTATTGCTGCTTTTTATATTTAATATGCATATTACAACATGTTGCAGCTGGCAAGGTCTCAACAGCTCTTTGTCATAGGATTTAAACTTATCAATTCAAAACAAAGTAACAGATGTCTTACAAAATTTATGCCATTGATCAAACTCATTTTAAACCTATATTCAGGTTTAAAAGTCTATCACTGCCTACTGATTTCAGGTGTACATGACCATGTTTAGATGATGAATTGGCATATTTAGGTGTGACATAGTTGGCATTCTGTTTTACGAGTGACTGTGGAAGTAAGTAGTGGAACGATTAGTAATGGATTGCAATTTTTTTTATGTCTTGGAAAACATCTCATCATATGGTGATCAGTGACTAAAAAAAACTTTGAATCTGGAGTTTGTTTTTGGTTAGCTGATAGGCTCTCAGAGCTAGTGTGCCTAACCTCTCATATTGTAAAAAGAACATTTCATCACGTCTTAAGAGACCCATTTTTGTCTTTACCAAAATATTTTGACTTTGTCTTACCTTATTGCAACCTGTTCACGTTCAATTAGAATTTGTCGGATGAGGTTTTCAGAACTGTAATACAGTACAGTATTTACATTCCCATTATGACTGTACATGGGTGTTAAGGCAAGACTGGGGCTTGTTTTTGTTGGTTAGTGAGTTAAATTTATAATATTTGTTAATGTTCCATTTGAAGTGGCTCTTCTTCCTACCCTGGGCGGGTTATCACTACCTGGATACGACTTTCACAAATGTATTGATGCCAACACGCTTAATCAAGAATTTATTTTTTAGAGTTTTAAGTTTCATGAAAGATCCAAGTGTGTTCAGATGGATGAGGTTCACCTTCAACCTTGTTCTTTGGCTCGTGGTCATTATTTATGTCTTTTTTCGGTTATTGTATTTCTTATAGCACTTCTTAGAACGTTCCGACCGTTTGGTGATTCAAGAGCGAATTACACTGATGTTATCCAACAATTAATTGCTCATATTATGGATTATCAGTATTTGGTAGGAAATTGTAATTATAGCCAAGAAAAGCATTAGTTGGTATATAAGGACACATCATGTGTATTCAGTCCATACCTCCTTGACCATACAAGTGTTACTTGGTAAAAATGTGATTAATTTATTCCAATACAGTACAGTACTTAGCTCTGCCTCCAAGTGGAATAAGACTCGGGTATGAAATCAAGATGAAGTCTATTGAATCTCTGCAGCTGATATTTACTGTGGGTGGCTGATCAGCTTACTGGTATGTAATTATGTATATCCTTGGCTAGCCAGTAGATTGGTCGTGTGTAGCAATGGGGTTTTTGCACTTGTATCGTTTTGTCACACCGTTACCTGATGTGTGGTGTTTGAGAAGCAAAGGGAAAATGAATTTGGTTGCTACCAAGAGGCTGATTATTTAGCTGGTCCTGTGATATATGCTTTTGTATTATGTTGCAAGATCAAAATAACATCAGATCAGTGTCTCGCCCATTGTCTATAATTAAGAAGAATCAAACTTATTTATTTCATAATGTTTGTGCATAGCATAATGATAGGGCTTATTACATATCATAAGAGATTTGTTCTTTTTCTTTCTCTGTATATTGTGTCTAATGCATGCAGTTTAGAGCCATTTGTCTGCTACCCCAAAGTCTGTGATACTTTCAAGCTTCTTGAGAACTTCATCTTGCTCAGTCTCACACACTTTGTTATTTTTATTCATCAATGTGAAAGCAAGTCTCTAGAATTAGCCAACGCTCGTAATCCTATGAGTAAATTTGAGCAGAGTAACTTGGGGAAAAAAAAAACCACAGCGTGGCTCCCAAAGATTGATCCGTTGGTGTCTGCTCAGGCAACCGCTATGAACAGGTACGTCTCTACATTGGTCATTATTCCTGATAAACAGATTTTGTAGCACAGTAAAATACTTAACTTTTTTTTTTTTTTTTTACGAATTATATCATATTAACCCTTCAGCTGCAGATTTTTTGTACACTTCTTTCTCATATACACAATAAAAAATATTTTTGTTTATTCTCCATTAGAGAATAATATGACAAGAAGAGACAAAAATAATAATATTATCTCTGCCATAGTATTCATCTGTCAGGTTTATTTATTTATTTATTTTTATTATCTATTTATATATACAAGAGTTCTTACATTCTTGTACAGCCACCAGTACGCGTAGCGTTTCGGCCAAGTCCTTAATCCTATGTTCCCTGGAATACGACCCCGAAAAAATCGTTCAACAACCAAGTACCCATTTTACTGTTGAGTTAAACAGAGGTTACAGTTGAGGATTTGCGCCCAGTAAATCCTCCTTGGCCAGGTTTACAAAAGACATTCTTAGATGGTGGTTTTGCTACAGTACATGTGGCCAAAAGTGTGTGTGTGTGTATACATTTTGACACTTGACGTATTATTACTCAAATTGTATATTTTAAATCATACATATTCTCTATAATATAAATCAAAAATATTTTATTCTTAAAGATAACTGGTTGACATTTTAACAGGCAAAATGTTTTTGTTTTTTACAGCTCCTCACTAATTACTATTACAGTATATATTTGTATGAAGGAATATTGGATTTTTGTTAGTAGCTTATTTGAGGTTGAGAGCTATTTCTTGATGGCAGAGGTGGGCCCCTCATCAACTGATTATTATACAAACCACCACACGGTAAAGTGTACGGTATGTAAGTGTGCTGCGGTCATGATGGCTACAGTACAACATGTCTATATAAATGTGCAGAGTAGCTGAAGGGTTAAACGTGAAGATTGACTTGCATAGGCATGGGAGCTTGGGTTAAATGACCCTTTTTCAGAATGACCCTGAAAATGTAATTTCGGTAAAGAATGTAAAATTTAGCAACAGATATTCGGACTGAAAATAGATTTTTGTATTCTTCTTGAAAAACTTGATGAAAAGTTCTTGTGAAGTTGACTCTCCACTTTTAGCATTTCATCATAATATTACTGAGTGTTCACTGCATTAGTTAAGATCATTACCAAAGAATTATTGCCTTCCTTAACTCCTTTTTCAATAATTAGTGTCGGTTAATGGTCATACTGGATCACATGCTCACATTCACAAACTAAAGCAATGGTTGTTGACCAGACCACACACTAGAAAGTGAAGGGACGGCGACGTTTAGGTCCGTCCTGGACCATTCTCAAGTCGATTGTGTAATCGACTTGAGAATGGTCCAGGATGGAGCGAAACGTCGTCATCCCTTCACTTTCTAGTGTGTGGTCTGGTCAACATACTTCAGCCATGTTATTGCGACTCATCACCTGCATAAAGCAATGGTTGTATGTACTTTTCCCAAGAATGTTTTTCAGGCATATGAGCAAGCCAGTGACAAAAGTATCTTAACATTATTCTTTATACTAGACAAGTAGCTACATTTTTTCCATGTCATTTTAGGTGGCTAGTGTATTTTTGATTGACATTGTTAATACATAATGTTTTATGGCTACAAGTAACACAAACAGATTAGGGGCAGGACTCAAGAGTTTTAATAAAACTCCATACAAATTGCCCAGAATCAAATTTTTTATTTTGTATTTGTATTTTTTTTCCCCCCCAAGATGTCAGGATTTGCCTGTAGAAGCGGCAGTAGCCAAGTACCAAGTAGATTGTTATTTATAGGTTACCATTCAATTCAAATGTAATGATAACACACAAACACACACACACACACACACACACACACACACACACACACACACACACACACACACACACACACACACACACACACACACACACACACACATACACACACACACACACACATATATTATATATATATATATATATACATTTTTTTTCTGAGAAGAGTTTTTCAACCACCAGTAAGGTGTTCATGAGAGCTGTGAAATGAACCATGTGATTTGCGTGATTGTTTATGAGGCTGCTGAAGTTTGAGAGTCGAGACATCGTGCACTCTACAAACCAATTTTCTCCTTTGTCAGTTCCAAAGACTCCTGCCCCAGTGGGAGGTTAAGAGTACAACAACTTATATTCGTACTCCCGGCCCCTTAATGGGCATCCAAGTGCCTACTGTGCGGACCAAACGCAACACTGGCGGCAGGTGAGGTTGTCAGCCAAGGTCGCGTCCAGTCAAGATTAGTAGTCAGTGGGGAAACCTTGGGCACTATGTTGTTGTCAGTGGGTAAATATTGGGCAGTGTTGTTGTCAGTGGGGGAAGCCTTCAACAGTGTATCCTTGTCATTAGAGTATTTTGCGAGAATTTTTGTACTGGATGTGTAGTGCCAACATACAAAATTTATATTATAAATCTCTTTATTTGGTACAGTGGAACCTCGAGTGACGAGCGGCTCCAGTTATGAGCATTTCGAGTAATGAGCAAGCCACTCAGAAAATATATCTTGACTGACGAGCTTTTGCTCGATTAACGAGCGTTCCCGGTGGTTCTCGGACACCTCCGATGACAGTTTTGTTGTTGTTTCGCAAGACGAGTTTTCCACATGACGAGCTCGGTGCCGGAACGGATTAAACCCGTTAATCGAGGCGCCACTGTACATTAATTAATATGATAACAAATAACCTCAATCTATTTGGCTCTCACAGAGAGACAACTTTGTTATAAACATTAGGAAGAGGTTTAGTTTTTATTTGATCTATTATGTATTTGATCTATTATTCGTTGAAGTGTATTTCAGGACTTTAATCAAAATATAGAGTATTGTACTTAAAAATATTGGTTTACAGTAGAGTAATATTTATAGAATATTTCTACATAGAGTACATGAAACTGAGCAGTTATACATTGTAAAAATACATATACAGGCATAGTTAATTTTCAAGTCTTAAAATGAAAATAAATAGCGACTTAATTATGTACTGCTCTAGTCAATGACGATATTTCCAACCATTTTTACACTACACCTATATGAAAATGTGCCAAATTACAAAAGTTTTGTATTTGGAAATTTCAAAATGCTTGAGGGGGATTCTTTGCAAAAACAATTGTGTAATGCCACTCAAATATACAAATGTTAGAACTTGAAAAATTTATTTCACTTGTATTCAGACTCATTGTATATGCTTGTGTTGAGGTCCCCCCCCCCCCTAATATATACCTGATGTGAGGCAAGTTAAAATGTTAGGCTGTGTAAATTAATTTCAGAATATGAGAATTTACTAATTTTGCAAAGTAAAATTGTTTTCCAGTAGAGAGAACAGTGAAGAACCCGGGCAACTGGTCATGGCCAATGGGATAATGTGACAGTAATATTAAACAAATAACTTCCATCTGTCATAACTTCTGAAAATGAAGCCAACATTCAAAATTGGCAAAATATTTTTTTTCAAGCCAGTGTCTTGGGTTTCAACTGCTGTACTGTATATATTTTGATAATTTTGTGTTCTTTCATTTTCACTATCAATACCATCAAAATGTTTACTATGCATCATTAATTGAAAGGACTCAGGTTTAAGGGCACTGCTTGGAAGACCTGTAGTGGGTCACGTCTATGTGTCAAAGTTGCTCCTGTTCATGTTTATCAAAAATTTAGAAATGCTGTACAGTTGTTTAGCAACAAAATACCTACTCAATTGAATGTGCATTAGGAGTGTACCAATTTATACAAGCACTGTTCTCGTTCTTAGTTGGAACTTCTTAATTATATTACAACCTTAAAGCATAATTTGCCGATACACTTACTATTCATATGGATTCATATGCCAATTATTTTCTTCATTTTAAGCATGGTGGAACATAAATCTTTGTTTTTAACTTTCAATATTTCTATTTGCTTATACCTAAAAGAAACTTGTGAAACGTTCATTGAAACCTTATAAATTTTGTATTTTCTTATAACTGAGGCAATATATTCTAAAAGAGGAAAGCAATTAGCAAATAATGTTTGGCGCCTGTACTGTACTCTCCTCTGTGTTCATACTATGACATCTCGTCCTGTCCTTACTAATGACATCTCGTCCTGTCCTCACTAAATTATATTTTTTCTGGAAGACCCTCCCCTTCTTCAGTAGCTTCCCAAGCTAAGTGCAGGTCCTGCCAAGCCTTAGGGAGATGCACCAGGTCTCTGAAACACACCCTCGCCTGCCTGGAGTCATGACCTGAATCGGGTTTCCTCTGAGAGGTGAGGGGAGCTGGAGATCAGAGATCAACCCAAAACGAAGAGAAAAACTTCACCAGAAAGCTTGAGCACACAAAAAAGTCACCATGAAGAAAATGAGAACCCTCGGGTAACAAGACTAACGCTCATTGTCACAAGCATAAACACCATAACCATGCTGCACGTGACTGCCCACCAGGTGACGGGCCAGGTTACCTGGGGTCCATGTCAGCCCTCCCTCTCTGTTGTATAGTCAGTCTTGTGAGGCTGCCATCCATCATTCACACAATTGGCTTTTCACCCCTCTGCTCCTAATTTTGGTGGTTGCCCTGTTGTGCACTATGAGGCTTCTAAACCTGGATTTTAGTGCACCTGATTTTGACCGTGGCTATTCTCAAGCTGTGTGTGAGGCTATATTTGGGTTGTGGGCCCAGCTATTCCTAGGCAGTGTACTTGGTCTGTGTAAGCCTTGTTTTTAGATGCCCCTTGAGCTATATGCCTTGATGCTTCACGGTAGGTTTTCCGGATATTTCAGAGTTGATTTTGGGTTTGGTACCAGTGCCTTTCTAGGAGTAATGCTAGTTGGTTCCCATGCAGTGTCTAGCATTTGCTGGGTTAGTTGCCTTGGCTTCCAGGGCATTGGCAACTGTCTTGCTGGCCTGGCTGTGGTAGCGGCATACCTTTACCTCCAGACCTGGTGGTGGCATACCTTTACCTCCAGACCTGGTGGTGGCATACCTTTACCTCTGGACCTGGTGGCGGCATACATTTTACCTCTGGACCTAGTGGTGGCATACCTTTACCTCTGGACCTGGTGGCCTGTAATTCCTTTAGGAAACTGGGATTTGGTGGATGGATTACTGAGCTATTAGATTTGGATTTAGGGTTCTTATGCCCAGGTCTCAGGCTTGTTGATGCCTGGCATCTCTGGGAATTTTGGTTTTGGTCTGTTCTCACTTCCTTGCTGTGATTCTTGGCTGCTTATCGTGTGTTTTTTTGCTTGGGGCTTGTTCTGAGGGGGTCCACCTTGGCTCTGCCTGTTGGCCCCTTGGCCTCATTGTACTTTTTTTGCACTTTGGCATTTGGAGCACTGTGGATACCACTCTGCCCTATGTACTCTTCTTCTGTCTTCATCCTTGGGTGATCTTTGACTGCATATTTCTTATGACATCTTTGTTCCTTTTCAGAAATGGTGGCTTTGTACTATTGTGAGTTACCTCAGGTAGGAACTGAGGGAGCTCTCTCAATTTTTTTTTTAAATTCAATGAGATGTACTCTTCTGGTTGGGCCGTCGGTAGTGCCTATCCCTTCTATGTCACCTTTTTTCTTGCAGTGTAATGGGTGGTTCCTGTTTGGGCAGCTCACGCGTAAAGGGTGCCTGGTGTTACCTTGCGACCTTGGTGGACAGATTCATGATGGGTTGGGTATATACTTCGTGCCAACAACTATTTACCTCATTTTCTTCAAGCAGCTGCTTGTTTTGTTGCACTTATGCTTTTTGATGTTTTTTATTGGTTTTGAGTTGAATTCTGATCCCCCAAGCTTCCCTTGTAGAGAGCCAGATTGTGTTCCTGGCTCTTGGTAGAGGAGGAGTTAAGACTCAGGCCTGGAGCATCTCCCAATGTCTTGGCCAGGTGAGCACCTAGCTTGAGGGGGTTATGTGAGCCCCATCAGAATAGGCCATTTTATTGCATTCAGAGCTTGATGTTTTTGTTTTGATCTTGTCAAGCATTGTCATTATGGTCAGTTGATATCATAATTTCTCATATTTAAACATTCCTCCTGTATTAAGCAGTAGTCTGAAAGGTAATTATATTTTTATGTACAGCTAAGCTTTTATTGAATTAACTTTCTTTTTAGCACATTACAATAGTTCATTGTTTACAGCTGCATAATCTATTAATGCTGTTTACCATCTATTTTTACTTACGCTAAGTATTAGAGTAGACACTGAAAGTGTCTTGACTCCTGTTCCACCTTCTTTATCCATTACCATTTTGCCTGTTGACATCCCATTTTCCTAATGGTAAGATGACTAGAGCAGTCTTTTGACTTCTTGTCCACAACTACAGCTTTGATGCTACATTCCCACTGCAACTTAAGAGGTAGCTACGTACAGAATCTTCTCCAAGATTTCACTTATAAAGAGCAGTGAACTGCTCCAAGACCAGTTTAAGAATCCTCTAATGGTGCTCAAGTAGCTCAATGATAAAGGTTTAAAATAGTGGCCAGTGAGCAGAATAGTGTTTGTAACTGCTCCCGTTATTTTGACATGTTATTTCCCCAGTTCTGATATATTATTGGTGTTGTTTGGTCCTTAACTACTCTTTAGTGGAGGGCACTGGAATGTGATAGTGTCTAGTGCTCTCTGAAAAGTAACTTGTAATATGGTGTATCTACTTTGCCTCACTTTTTTGTTTGCCACCTGTATTCAGCCCTTGGTTGAGAGGGTGTTCCCGTAGACCTTAATCAGCACACGCATAAATCCGATATTCAATGGATTATGTAGTCAAACTTCAGTAATCTTTTGTTGCTAATTATTGTTTATGGTATTTACACTGACTTTTTAATAATTTTGACTATGACATTAGCCACCAGTTAAATAGTAGTCACTGGTGAGTTTATACATTCTTTACTGCATTTGCAACATTCCTTTTTACTTGTACACAAACTACATTTAAATTTTTTTTTGCTTAAGTGTAAACTGTGTAGTAAAGATCAAATTACAGTGCAGTATTTCAGCAGCTGGGCCTTTGCATTCTCTGGTCCAGATAATATTTTGTTGATGACTTATTGAAATATGATCAACTGTTGGGACTTGATAAAAAAAAAAAAGCTGTAAAGAATTTTAGGTTTATATGGACCTAAAACTTGTAGAATGTAAGTAGCTGTTGACAAAAGATCGTGATCTCTCTGCATATAAGCAGTAGCTTTATATTTTATTACTCAAATGCTGTGAAATGTTGGTAATTGAGAGTTTTGAAACCATCCCTGGTTTATGTTCATGGCAGCTAACCTGACCCCCTTGAGAAGCAGAGCAGCAGTTGAGGTTGATCGGCTCGTCTTTATGCCTTATTGCTCTTTGTGACACCATGGATATATATGAACTTTTTCTGAATGTATAAGATGTTTTTATGTGAGTGATGCGTTTTTGTACGAGCCAAATGTGTGTGAAGTTGACGTGTTGTAGTTTATTCTGAATGCATTAAAGTCTTGAGCGAGTGATGCATGTTATTAAAACCAAAAGTGTGCAAATTTGACATGTAGCACAGTTGATAGCAGTGAATATGCTGACTGGTTATTATTGTACATAAGTGACTCGGTAGTGTTCTGTAAATAGTAGTATTTTGTACCATTGCTTTCCACATAGGTTTTGACTATTGTGAATGATGTATGTGCAATGAAACTGGATGGCTGATAAAGCTCATCCATTCTTTTATTTTTTGTACATTTTACTCCTGAGTTATTTGTTTAATTTTGTGCCAATGTTGTTGTCCGATCACAGTATTTATATCTATAAAGGTTTATATTGATGCATTATTATTTGTTTATAATTATTATATGTTGTCCATTACCAAATGTTTATTTTTTAAAATTTATATGAAGACTCCAAGGTATGCTTAATGACAATATAATTGCTTCTTCACAATGGGCTTATTCTTTTAATGTTCTGCAGCCTACACCAGTACTAGTACCTCAATTGTCTTAATGATTTTTGTATAAAACAGGATCGTTTCTATAGTTTTGTTGAAACTTTAAATTTAACAACATGAATGGGAGGTAGGCTGAAGGTCAGGCATAAGTGCAGAGTAATTCAATACCATTTGGGGGAGCCGGTCGGCCGAGCGGACAGCACGCTGGATTTGTGATCCTGTGGTCCTGGGTTCGATCCCAGGCGCCGGCGAGAAATAATGGGCAGAATTTCTTTCACCCTATGCCCCTGTTACCTAGCAGTAAAATAGGTACCTGGGAGTTAGTCAGCTGTCACGGGCTGCTTCCTGGGGGTGGAGGCCTGGTCGAGGAACGGGCCGCAGGGACACTAAGGCCCCGAAATCATCTCAAGATAATCTCAAGATAATCAAGATACAGTACTTGACATATTGAAGTGAGTGAAAGTTTGGTCATGATTAGACACTCGTCTTAATTTAGAAACCTAGAAACATACTGTGCCAGGTTATGATACCATTACCTTTTCTAATGTACTGTCAAGACTGAAAGGGGGCCTACTAGACTCTATATATATTGTCTACTGCTACATAAAGTGGAGAGAGAGAGAGAGAGCACAGTATGATGGTGGTGTTAAAGATTCGCTACCTGGAACAAAGTTCCAAGTAGCACGGGCTATAGTGAGCCCGTAGTCATAGTATGGTGTAGCTGGTATAGAATGGCATTTGTGTAGTTTACAGTGATCTGTATTGATATTGCTTAAAATAGTTCATCACTTGCATTTCATTATAATCAGATATATGTAGAGTTGTTGTTATTATGGATTGTACAAGGCTGAACCATGCTTTGCAGCAGGTGTCATTATACTTGTTGAACCATGTCCTGCAGCAGGTGTCATTATATACCTGCTGAACCTGGTTATTAAATTTTATAGGGCACTTACCTGTATGGTAAAGGGTTATATCCTTGTGCCTGGAAAAGAAATCTTTGAGGGGTGTTGTCTTCTCCATTATGTGCTGCTTTCCCCGCAGAGAGATCAGTGCATTTTTACTATGGAGCTTTGTGTTTTTATACACAGATACGCGAACAGTATAGTACTGTGCATGTGCCAACGATCATTTCTTTTAATTGATTTGTAGTGCTCTTTTTGGTTCTGGAATCTTTTTAACCCTTCCTGTTCTGTAACGACTACGATCCAATATTGGCTGTACCTCATCTTTAGCAGATTTAAGTCTCTTAGTTTTGCTGGGTTCCACCCATAACGATGTTGCCTCTAATAACTTAATGGACGCCACTACTAGAGGCTAGTTATGCTTGTCCTATTTCCCAGAAGCAAATTTCCTATTTGGATATTTATTCTGTCATTCATAATGACATCTGCAACCATTCGAGATAGATGGTTAACTATTATGAATAACAAAATCACATACTCTAAAATGTGACCTATTTCCCTGCCTCCTCCCGGCCACCAAAACAAAGTATGAAACATCACTAGCAAGGTTACATATTGACCATACAGTTAACTCGTGGGCAGTTAATGAAAGAGAGACCTGCATCTTTCTCTCAGAACTGTTATTCCACTAATAGTAGTACACAACCTCACAATGTCCCGACTTTCATGAGTGATCAGTAATATAGCTTTCTCTTCACTATCATATGTCCCTCTATCAACTCTTGGGTGAATCCGATTCCTTTAACATCACTCGTCTCGTGTCTTTTGGTCTTGTATTGGCATCCTGGATATTTTTAATATTCTGTAACAGTGCTATATAACTATCTGAGCTTGGCACTTGAAAATTACGCATTTGGGATACATTAGTACAATAAACTAATAGTTAATTTTTAACTTTTTATAAATTATCACAACAAGAATTATTATTTTATAAAGAATTATTAATCTGGGAGAAAATTGGCATTGCCTTCTTAGAATCTAGATAATATTTATGTAACCCTAAAATCTATGAGAATTATTTTGCCCAAAGTACAAAATCTAGGGTCATGATACAGTATTACAAAAAGAGCCCATCTTTTTATATAATTTTCCATTTCACTAAAAACATCGTTCATGGAATATTTCCAACATTGCCAAAATTCTCGTAATTTGTATCAAAAGAAAAATGCTGGATGCAATCTACTGTATGCATAAGGATTCTTAACGTAAACAGTATAACTGTTAAGGTCTTGAATTGGCCATTCTTCAAGACATGTTTCTTGTCCAGAGGGCATAAGTGCTGCATAAAATTAGACCTGGATTTTGAGTGATCTGTATATGATATAAGTAACCCACAGTGCTCTCCACCAGGATAGCTGCTACAGCATAGTTTCTATGCTGGATTAGTTAGCAGTTGGCTCACTGGAGTAGTGTATGTAAATGTATTACAATTAGTGTTCATGATTTAAGCTTTCAGATTTTCACTATTTTCTCTAGTAGCACTCTTTTTATTCATCGCTAAAGTATGATGATTTGGTGAATGGTACCAGTAAGTAATGGAAAGATAATAACTATACAATGTAATCTTGATTAAAAGGTACTAAGGAGTATGCTGCAGCCATTAATTACGTAGGGTGTTGTGTAGCCTTCCAGGCTTGGCACTTTATTGATACTTAAATTGTGTAGTACTGTATAAACCATGCAGGAAGGTACCATTAAGTACAATTTCAACCATAAATGGTTTTTGTCCATTTTCTTTAATAATAACTTTTGTATGATGTCATTAAGCATCACTAAATTTTTTATCTTTTTTTAACATCTTTCAGCCTGCTTCCCGAGCCTCCCCTTCACTCCTTAAGAGTGGAACCCTCGTACTGTATAATTTGCTAATGTCATTGTATGCCTGTTTTGTCTTCATTAAAATTTTATTGGAATGAATGAAAAAAAAAATTAATTGCAGTGTGATAAATAGTTTTTGAAAATCTGTAATTTAGAAACAACCATAAAATTCTTGCATTGTAATCAAATAGTAATTTTTACAGTAACATTTGACCAGTCTTCTCCATAGTTAAATATTTGTTACTGTAAAATGTGGATAGATTTTTTGTTGTACAAAATTTACAAAAATTTATTGAACTTCCATCTTTGCATATTTTTTTATTATTGTAGTTTGTTTCTGCAGGCAAGTGTATTACTGTACATAGTAACAAAATGTGATTTAATGTACTTACTACTGTAATCAGTTTTATGAAATAAAGATTACAAAAATTAATTTAAATTGAGGTTCCTTGGCTTAGCACTTTCTTTTGATGGCATGCATTTCGATGATCTGTGGGGCAGTTGGAGACTTTCTCTTCTTCTGACCTAAGGTGAGGAGTGAGACATACTTGAGCTATGGCAGTCTCACCAATGTGTTTTCTGTCCATAAAGACCTATAATTATCCTTTTCCTTTCATTTGGACGAGTACTTTGTCATAAATTTTTGTGCCAAGTTGAATAATTCCTCTGTCCTCTACCTCTATTGTCAGTTTATCTGGTGCCTGTTCCCTCCACTTACTTCGGGCTATGGGTCCTGTGGATGCCCTATGGAAGGACTTGACAGGGACTTATTTGCAAGGACCTATACCTAGGTGATTGGTGGGGAGGGGGGGAACCTTCTGTCCACCTTATTCTCTTGGGAGATTTTAGGAAAGGACCCTCCTTTGTGAACTCATGCATGCTTCCTTCCTTCCTTTTGGGTTCTTCCTAAGTGTTAAGAAGGTCCTTTTCTGGAGGTGGGGGACCCTCAGGGGTTTGGGGTTGTTGGTGCCTGGTCCTGAGGATTGGTGCTGTGCATGGAGACTACTTATCGTCCATTCCAGTTAGTTGGATTCTGCCTCGGCATCCTGCCTCGCAGGTTTCCATCGTCTCGTCTACTCCCACCTGCCACTCGGGCACACTTCTGTTCCTGCTGGGACTGGGACCATGCTCAGGAACATAAATCTGCCCGAGTGGCAGATGAGACGATGGAAACCTACGAGGCAGGGTGCAGAGACAGAATCCAGATAAGTAGTCTCCATGCACAGCACCAACAAACCCAAGCCCCTGAGAGTTCTCCCTCCAGAGAAGGACTCTCCTGACACTTGGGAAGAATGCAAAGGAAGGAAGCAAACATGTGTTCACAAAAGAAGGTCCCTCCCCAAAATGTCCCAAGAGAATAAGGCAGATAGAAGGGTCCCTCCCCACCAACCACTTAGATGTAAGCCCTAGCAAATAAACCCCTGCCAAGGCCTTCCATGTGGGGTCTACACAACCCAAAGAAAACTTGGAGCTTCAACAAATGGAGGGAACAGGCACCCGATGAACTGACAAAGGAGAGGACCCAGAAGGATTAACCTTTGCACAAAAGTTAATGGAAAAAGTGCTGATCTACCACCCACTGCTTTTTAACCATTCTAGGCCACCTAATAAGAAACCAGGTAGCTTGATATCGAAGTACTGCCTGCACCTGATAAGCCATCGCTTGCAAGGGTGGCTGAAGCAACATGTATGTTGTTGCTAAACATATGGCACAAAGGTGAGGTGTAGAAAAAAAAAAAGATTGATGAAACCAACAGGCAGAATGCTGGAAACAGCAGGAGTGGCTGTGTGACACTAACAGCAGCAACTTGCACTCTTTGAGAAGTGGCAGAATCTGGTTCAGAGACGGGCTCAGTCATGCCTCGCACCTAAACAGGCCCTGAGGCAGGAACACTACAGACCTAACTGGGGGACCAAGCATAGAGGCTGGGTGCAGGAAACATTTCGGTGATGAAACAATCCATCCTACTGAGATTTCCCAAGATCATGAAACTCATTAAAGTGCCCTTATCCTAACCTACCCAAGAACCCAAAACAGAAAACGGAACAGTATATCAATTTTGCGAGCTGCTACCATTTTTGGCCTTAGGTAGAGTATACATGAAAATGCGACATTCTATTAGGAAGACGGGTTGGATCAAGAACCTATGTCATCAGGAAAAATGTATACAAACAAACACAATGCATACTCTGATGAAATGATAGCAAAAGCTAGGCAACAGACTTCAACCACAGGTCTTGCAGAGGGATCAAATGTTCAACCCCACATGAGAACCTGGAGGAATAAACCTGAATCCCATGTGGAAGAGAACCTTCAGAGGTAAGGAAGTTTAACAGGCATTTGCTGTAAAAAAATTTTTATAGAAAATGAGAGAAAATATTACATCAAGAATTATTGTTTGTGGAACATGTTTACTGACCTCAACATAACAGATGGTCCACATCATATATTTATATTTGAATAGCATTTCTAGACTCATGGTAGCAGAATGTGACAAAACCAGGGGGTTGTTCAAATTGCTTCCTGGGCTAGTTATCCTCGGGTATGGGATTTTCTACACACCAGCAAAATGTAGCTGCCGAGGACTTCTTGCACATCCTTATGGACAGTACAATTCAGCTTCCGTAAAGAATACAGGACAAATGTTGTGTAGAAATATCTTGAGGTTTAAACATCAAATATTGTACAAGCGCATAAAATAAAATAAAACCTTAATTTGGAGGCATTTGACAAAGGTAAAAGCTTGTAATGAATTCATTTAAAACATATCAAGATTGTACAGTAATATATTCCATCACCCACTCCTCGTACATCACATAAGGAACAAGGCAATAAAATTCAATTAAATATTCAAATCATTACATGATATTTTAATGGTTCATTCAATTCTACTTAGTGTGTAAAATTAGTTTTCAATATACTGTATATTCTCAGATTTTTACACAAAAGTTGTTATAGAATATTTTAAAGATTAATATGAAGCACTTCCACTCAATAACCTACATTTGCAGAAAACAAATTAATTCTTAAAGGCATGATCACAAGAACCTGATAAATCAAAAATACCTAAAACTAAATGTAGTGCTTTAAATGCATTTGTGACAAATTCCAGTAAACAAAGCAGAAATCACTAATGCTTCTTCATAATCTGCAGCAAAATGACCAAAACATTTCTAGTATGTATGAAAATACTTTGGTTCTGAACACTTGGCAAGAGAGAAATTTACGTTTTTACTACGTACTCTTTGCCTAAAAACAAGGTTCCCATTTAACCAACTCCGAGAAGACCGAGGCACCGATGACATTTATTGTTATGTACAGAATTTTATGTTAGAACTTAAAAGAAATCTCTTCTACACCTGAAGGTTGTGTATGTCACTGCAGTCATTGGGTAAAGCTAAGTGCACTCTACCAAAATAATAAATATAACACCTGAAGTCATGCCCATGTGTGTGTGTGTGTGTGTGTGTGTGTGTGTGTGTGTGTGTGTGTGTGTGTGTGTGTGTGTGTGTGTGTGTGTGTGTGTGTGTGTGTATGTGTGTGTATGTGTGTGTGTGTGTGTGTGTGTGTGTGTGTGTGTGTGTGTGTGTGTGTGTGTGTGTGTGTGTGTGTGTGTGTGTGTGTGTGTGTGTGTGTGTGACCGCAAATGCTGCCCTTCAAATACTGCACAAAGATACACTTGACAAGAATCACTCCAGCTGCAGTATTTACTACTTGTTCAAACAATATCATAGAGATAAATTGCAAAAAAGCTCACTTGTTACAAAAACATCATAAGGAGTTATAATTTTGATGCATCACTGTAAACTCTTAAGTATTTATCACACGTCTCTTAATCATAAGATTTTCTGAATGATATTCAGTTATCAAATACACTAACAACAGGAATTTTATCTGCTTTTTAATATCAACCATTACCATGTATTACACTGCCAAAGAATGTAATTAAACATGATTTCTCCACAAAAAATGCACAACATGCAACTAACAGCCAAAATTTAAATAAAATACAGTACCTATGATTGAAGTAGCTTGAAATATTCTGATATTCCACATTATTTGAATCACACTCAAAATAAAAAAAAATTGATGTAGAAGATACCCCCAGAAAAGCACAGAACTCTTCAATCTTCTCTAGGTACCACGCGCACTATTAAAACTGCTATGTTATAAGTGTTCACAGCTGGTCCCTCAACATTGCTAGACCTGAGCTACCCAATTCATTCCTGATTATGCTGCACCGATTACAGTTGATAAACTCACGCTACAGCGTGAAGTACAATGACCTATGCAGGCGATGAATCACAATAACGTGGCTGAAGTATGTTGACCAGACCACACACTAGAAGGTGAAGGGACGACGACGTTTGGTCCCTCCTGGACCATTCTCAAGTCACTTGTCTTGACAATCAACTTGAGAGTGGTCCAGGATGGACCAAAACATCGCCGTCCCTTCACCTTCTAGTGTGTGGTCTGGTCTACATTGACCTACTTATGCATGAGCCATAATGTAAATGAGCTTGGTGTACAAGAGTGAAAGTGATAAAATGCAGTTCTTTTGAAGTTGGCTCGAATCAAGAATACCTTCCTGCCCATTAAATATCAACAGTGGAGCTGTGGGTCTTACCTTTTCTGTCGAACTACATAAATTGTGCAGCTGTAGATCATGATGTTAGCTCTTCAGTATAATCTGGAATACCTGTGGTCTTAGCCATACCTTCTAATCCTTATTAGTTACCTTTTCTCAATTACTAAAAAATTTACAAATGCAACTGCACAACACCAGCTACATAACCTTCCAACTTGTGTACATGTTATGTCTCCACCCATCTTCCTCCAAACCTTAGGACTTCAAGCAAGAAATACAAAAAGGTTAAATGAACAATAATATGGTTGATCAGGGTATATACAGGGTGTCCCAGACTTAGTTATCTATTTCCAAGAAATTGGACGAATGATTTAAAAACTCATGTTTAATAATGTTTATCATGTTTAATGCGTGTGATAAATTAAAAAAATTATAACTTATTCCTTCTCTTTTTCAGAACCCAATCATGAATACACAAGGATTGCTCTGCAATCCTTTGCCCTGTATCAAAGGATTGCGATACAATAAAATCAGAGAAAGATTTACAAGGAAATTTCACAGAATTGGTCCTACAGACAAAGCAATTGATGAACTTGTGAACAAATTTGAAAGAGCTGGATCCATACAAAATGTGTTAGATTCAAAGTGGAGGTTAGATTCAAAATATGCAGGGATTCTGACGGAGCACATATTGAAAGTTCTCAATATAGATTTGACTTATGATTTAGAACTCTATATGTTTTTGTATCAAAATAAGGTAATAGCATGAAATTATGAAGGTTTAATAGATTCGTGCAATTTCACGGAAATTGAGAGCTAATTCTGAGACAATGTGTATCGTAAGTACAAAATAAAGTAAAATATGACCAGGGTGGGAATACCACCATAAACTACAATATTTGACAGTGCAGACATACAGGGAGCTTAAATGAAATGAGTGATGCTTCACAAACCTGAGTGAACTAAACATAATGGAATAAATGTTCAAAAGCTCATCTGAAGGTATACAAAATGCATGAGGTAAAGAAAATTAAAGTAAATTACCAAAATCAGGTGGCAATTTTTTTTTTTGACAAAGTAATTCCAATTATGGTTTGACGTGAATATACAGCAGTCACAAGAGTGCCAATTACATACAAATTTGTTTAGATGAAATTACTGACCGGCCATCAGCCAGTAGTGTATATAATGACCCATCCTCCTGGGAAGATGGTACTTTTTTTGTAACTACCTGTACTCAGTATGTGGACAATCATACAAATATCGACGTGATGGACAAATAGAAGGTAGAATTGGGTACTAGAGTATTAATTTGATGAGAGACCAGAAAAAATAAAGCTAAAACCCAAACTTTAATATTCCTAGGCCTAGTATAGCACATATATGTACTATATTAGGCCTCAGATAGTGTGCATTAGGCCTAGGATGGTGAGACTAGGGTTCATTTGCAACATAAATAGGAAAAACTTCTCCAGTTTGTCAAAATTCAGTAATACAAAAGTCTATGTTCTATTGGTCCATCATGTGTCTACAGTATTTGTATAATAGACCACATCGTCACTAAAAGTATTTCCATTTTAGGAGGAGGGGCTGTACATAGCCATCAGAGAATACTATAAATTGGCAATTGACATCACAGGCTCACTTTGGCTCTTAAAATCTGAAAATCACATTATCTCATTTCTCTAATTTGCTGGCACATTCCTAACACATCATTTCCATGACTTACCTTGAATATGGTGTTTGAACAATTGTAAGCTGCTTCCACAATTCTTGGTTAGTAAGAATGGTGAAGACACCTCAGTTTTCAACGCACTAAAGAAAGATCTAAGTGAAGCGTGTAAAGCTGTTATATTGAGGATTAAGAAATTATACTCATTAACTTCCCTGTTAAATTTGTTGATAGTTTTGGTAAAAAATAAAAGCTATATTGCTAAAAATGTTACAAATACCGTGTCTTGTTTACAAAAGTTAGGCAAAACAGTTGCTGATTAAAACTGACAATTCAGTCTAAGAGTGACCCATGGCTACTACTCGAGCTTTTGGAAGATTTTGATGATTTCTTCTTAGATTTGCTTCCACTGCGCTTGGCTAGGGACGAAGTGGAATTGTTAGTGGAGGTAGAGTCTGCAGGGGAGGTGGTGTTGGAGTGGTCGTTGTCCCACGAGGAGCCAAGCTGTCCATCATCCAGACCATCAATATCTACATGCATGTCCTCAGTGTCGCCCAGACTACGACTGGTCGAGTCAGCAGCTCGAGTTTCTGCTCCAGAACCATTAAGAACCTGAAAATTTACACAATACACTGTATTGAGAATTGGGAGAAAAAAGGTTTCGAAGATGAGAACGACAAACTGAGACATAAATCCCCCATGGTAACTAAATTAAACATACAATGTTTACAACACAAATTGACATATTACACATTGCCACATATGTACTCTTGACAATGGGTGTGATACAGTATGCCATAACAGAAAAACCATATTAGCAGAGCGGCAAGGCCAAAATGTGTACTTGACAAATGTACAATTTATGATACAACCACCAAAACCATGAACAGTACTGATAGTGGAAATGATGGATAATTAGCACTTGGACACATGTATACATGGAGAATAGAACCCAAATGATTTTGACAGAATAATTCACCTAACTAGGCCAATTAGGCCAAAAAATTAAAGGCTTAATTACATACCATTTACCTTTTCATATACTTGTCATGGTTACAATAGTAGCACCACTAGTACTGGTAATAATACGATTAACAATAGTTGTTGTTTTAGTGGTAGATGGTGTATCAGTTGTAATAGGTGATAAGTCAATACCACAATGGTTTCATTGTTTCTTTGGAGGGTCACCCTTAACATATAACACTGTCAAGATGCAACAGCTTCAAATGTGTTGATCCAGAGTGTCCTAGCACATCATACTTCCAATACTGAACTGACTCCAACTGGAAGCTGGATATCGTCTGCCAAGAGGACAAGGCATAATCATCTGACACCCTTATTCATATTCATAAAGAACTGTTATAGGAAGTGAATATACTTCATTGGTAGAATAACTAAATTCAGTAAACTGGGTTAACTTCCACAGACAATGTAGATATCACCCTTCGAAGATGCAACATTGAGGCTACCATGGTCACTGGCAATGCATATCATCACCACACATCTTGAGATGGTTATCTTATCTTGAGATGATTTCGGGGTTTAATGTCCCCACGGCCCGGACCTCGACCAGGACACTTTTTTTTGTTACACACCCCCAGGAAGCAGCCCGTAGCAGCTGTCTAACTCCCAGGTACCTATTTACTGCTGGGTAACAGGGGCATCAGGGTGAAAGAAACTCTGCCTATTTGTTTCCGCCTCCACCGAGGATCGAACCTGGAACCTCAGGCCTACAAATCCGAAGCACTATCCACTCAGCTGTCAGGCCCCATACGCCAGCTCAAATTCAATAACACTGTTGTACAGAACAGAAACAGACACTAAAGACAGACACACTGAGCCAAGATGGAGACCAACCAGCTGCATGCAAGCATATGAGGTTACAACCATCAGTTGAGAAGATAATCCAGGTGCCATTGTGATGCTTCTGTAGACAAGCAACTGGTCTGGAAAAGCTTCGAGACGCAGCAACTTTGCAATTAGAGAGCTGGGTGTCATTGTGTTGACAGCTGGGTGCCATTGTGTCGACAGCTGGGTGCCATTGTGTTGACTTCATACTTCTTGAAGACGCAGACATTCTGGCCACACTCAGTGCAAGTCACATTGTGGCTCTGGAGGCTTAGAAAGTCGAGTCAGGAGAGCCAACTTTGGGAAACCCAAAGAAACTGACCACAAGAAGAAAGTATCCTCTAATTTATTTGCCAAATTGGTTCTCTACACCCAAGACACATCTGGACATCTCAATATGGAGACAGCACCCATATTCAAAATACTTGATCTTGCCTGCCTCCACATGTCAAAGTTATTGAAGCATGGAGTCAAACTCAATGAGTGAGATACATGTATTGCAGTACACTATTGAGGTTCAGATATTGTAGCACAATGCATCCAATTGCGTCTGCACTATAAAATATGTCATTACACATTATCACATCAACTACATTTATATACAATTATTTAAAAACAAGGCTCAGGAAACATACTGTGACCTTCACAAATAAGACAAGCTGTAGTGGGAGTGTAAACTCTAAGGTGCCAAACTTGGCTACTGTAAAATACATCAGGTTATGCCAATGTCTCCATATAATTCCCATTGTTGGTGGACAGGAAACCTATACTGTACTGAGGTATACCAAGGTTTTTCCCTCAGGTCAACACAATGCATTGTTTAATGAGGTTGACCAATGTGATATCTGTTAACGTGGATGCCCTCACAACAACAAGTAAAAACAACTAATAAAGAGTAGAGCATCAGCTGACTGTACTGAAAGTCACCCCTTGGCTTCTTACTTGTATGTTCCAGGTCACTAACCTAGGTCACTCTGTGTAGACTGATCACACCAATAATAATTCCCATTGTCGGGGATAGGTCCCTCCCCCTTGGGCCAACTGCTGGCCTTTCCCAGGATGCAACTCACATTTGTCTATCTCTGGGGTACCAATTTACTACTTGTAAAGAGGCATTAGGTGAAAGGACACAAGACCATCCATTTCTCTCCTATCCGGAGACTGAACTTGGGTCCTTGATGCATGTAATTGATAATTTATTTAATAATTCATTTTGTCAGGGTACATGCAGCCTGTGTATATATATACGTGTTAGGTTTATACCAAGGTCCGCCCCCTTCCTCCAAGGTCGAACTACTGTACTGAACCTTCCCAGGATGCAACCCCACAGCAAACTGACTAACGCCTGGGTATCTATTTACTGCTAGGTGAACAGAGGCATTAGGTGGTATGAAACATGCCCAACCATTTCTGTTCCACCCGGGATTTGAACCCAGAATTTCCAATTGTGAATCGAGAATAAACCCGACTGTACTACTGGAACATGATTATGTTCATCTCCAAGTTTATGAACCTATAGAAAGCAGCATCTACCATATTGATAGATCTAAATCTCTTAGCTCTACTCTTACATCACTGAGGAAAGAACAGTAAACAACGGAGACATTATTCAACAACATACCTGATCCCTGACAGCCTGTCTCTGTTCATTACTGTGCTGAGGACACCGCAGGGAACGAGTGCACATTTTGTGTGTGTGCTCCGAGATCACTCCACAAATCTGTTTCAGAATGGCACGCTTCTCCTCTGTTGTTCCTGAAGCCAACGTATTTTCAACGCTGCTACTAGATGATATGCTATCAGACTTGAGCTGCACAGAAATTATAACTGTAAAACAATTTGATATTTTTTTATGTTTAGGAATAGTTTAAGGAACATTATTTGCTCTGGGTCACCTAAAGAAGCTATTGTGTGATGTTAAGGATCTGGAATAATTTACTGTTCTATTCTATTACTGTATTGATACGTTAAAAAGTGAGAGATGGCACATTTGATTATTTGTAAGAATGACAAGTCCTTGAGATGTCTTGAACATTTAAATTTTATCATTGTAAACATACTGCCCTGATAAGTCACTATTGTAATATAATCTAAATATGACATTCATAATATTTGTGCAATATAAGAGTGCTCTAATACACAGTCAGCCATAACATATCTAGGGCATGGCTTGAATGTACATAAAGAACAAGACAGGGCCATGGCTGATTAACCTTCCTGAATTTTCAGCCATAATCATATCACTACGTGTTTCTATACATATGCATATGTGAAATGTTTTATGAAAAACTCAACACCTAAACTTAGCACTTTAGATTGTGGCCGGGAATTTTCATTTTACTTCATAGAAAGTAAAGCTATAATTAAAAACACTCAAATCCATTCTACACTAATTATTATTAATGCTTGTTTTATAACTGTGATGTACTTTATGCACTGCCAAAACAAGTACAACTGTACATTTGTTGCATGTGCAACAAATAATTTTAGTAAACAAAAAATATAATATGTTACAAATAGTAATGAGTTACAGTACTATTTGTGCATGTAAAACGCTTACCTTTACATTTTTTGATCTACGAGGCGAGTTCTTATCTCGCCTCTTTCGTTTGCGGTCAATGACCCAGTCGTCATCATCATCATCGTCACTTCCTCCAGTATGGTTTTGTGTATTCTCTTTAGTAGAGTTCTGGATGCGTCTACTAGCTATGCGCGAGGAGTTTCTACCCATGCCCATACACTTTTCTAAGTGTGGTGCGAACCTGTAATTTGGATGTAATCACACAATACTGTACTGTACCTGCTGTTTTAATTATTAGAGGTCGGTATCTAAATGAAGGTTTAAGTAGGATAAGTAGAACTGGCAGGTTTCATGACACCCTCTGACATTCAAGCATCTTGGTTAATGGTTAAAAATATATATTTGAGTGACAGAGTACATATATCAACAATAAATTATTTTTGAGTTGCAGATACCTACAACATTCTGCTGTAATTATCAAGAGAGTTTTCTGTCTTAAATTTCTGTGCTGTAATTGAAAACAAATTATTCTTTCAATTTTAAATTAAAATGTAGCAGTAGTTACATAAGAAGCACACTAATGTAACTTTTAAACTAATTTTCTGATTACAATTACTGCATGTAACCCATCGAAGAATGCAGAGAAAAACAGAGGTAAACAATATGACAATGTTAGAGACATACAAGAGCAAAACCGACAATAGTGCACCATAACGAACCATGAAACATTAATCGTGCAAAACCCTTACCTTGACGCTGCCAAGTTTCGTGAGCAGCTTGGACAGACACACTCGTGTTGTTTCTTGATGGGTGCTTGACCAAACACATCCAGTCCCTCAGCATTCACCTGAACGAGTTATTTCATTACACTATAGTAGTTAGGTTTTATTTATAGCTGATCAAGGAAGGTATCCCTGGTCTGTGCCAGCCTTCATATATATTACATACATACATACATACATACATATATATATATATATATATATATATACACACACACACACACACACATACATACTGTATACATATGCATATGTATGTTGTTCCCAAATGTTTAAAAAATCATTTGAAGACAGTCAACCCCACTGGTGTTGGAAGAAATATGACACTTGAGTGAATATAGTAATACTGTACCTGTAAAAATTTGTGTTCCTCTTCAACTGAGCCCAACTCCAGCATCATCAATCCTGTTTTGACACTCTGATGCACCTCAAAGACAACATCTGCAGCAAAAATACACACACACACACATAATGAATGAGGAAAACAAGATGTGACCCGCTGATACTGTTGCACTGAACACAGCCCAATTACAGCACACACCATCAACGACATATTTTATTGGACAGGAAGTGGCAAGGATATACGCTAGTCATTGCTAATAGCTTCATCAAATTATTACTGTATTTTAATACTAAACCTCAAATGCAAGACACTTTAAACTCTATATGAGTAAGAGTGAATATAGATTTTACAAATGAAGATTTAAAATATAAGTACACTGCAAAAAGTAAAAAAAAAACTGATTAGTGTAGATTACAAAAATGAAAACACAGCTTCAGAAACTTTGGAAACGGCTAAAAATGTACAATGCTCTAAGGAGGAAAAGGTCAATAAGTGTGCATACCTTGATGAGAAAATATTTAATCATGTTTCTCAGAGACATAAAGCTCTGCTACTAACTTAAAATGGCATCATCAACGAGTTCCTGGGTGACCATTTGAGCTGCCAAATCAAAGGTCTCGGGGGAAGCAAGCGATGTCAAAATGCTTCTGTCGACCCCAATACGGCCAATGCCGCCACCACTGTTTGCCTGGACCATCCAGCCTCCGGTGCTTGATACCTACCATGATAAAAGTGAATCAAGATATTTTTGTCTTTTTACTGTAAAAAAAATTGTAAGGATAGATAATATTCAATAATGGAAAAAAAAAAAATTACTGTGCTGCAACTTTCTGGGGAAGCTTTCTCTAGTGCCTTCCTGAAGCTATCTTGCCTGCTCCATGTTAAAAGGTCACATCAGGAAGGCAGGTTCTGTATGGCCTACTGGGGACCAGAGCCAGAACCTGGCCCTCTCACAGAGAGGCAGAGAGCAACAAGTGACAGTCTGCCATCTCACTGGGAGAGCCTCCAGAAAGTCACTGAAGCTGAACAGACAACTGAAGGGTTCACAGAAAACGAAAATCTCAAAAATTGCTAAATTCCCTCAAACTAGCTCAATACTCATTACTGTAGTACCAATCGCCACCACCAGAATTATACATTTATTGATAGGGATAGTTGCAGGTGTTAATATTAACCTAAGTATGTAATTAAATTATTCAAACACCTGGTACTGTATTCCCATCTCCCTTGATTTATGTTAGCTGCTTGCTGTCCAATTACTGACACATTAAATTGACCATTTTAATGACAATGTGATGTCTCACTACAGACAAGTGTTAAAATGTGGGGAAAAGCAAGTGTCTATAGACAGATTCTTAGTAAGACAAGCAAGCAGTGAGCCACAACCAGGTCCTAGTAGCGTGCCTACAAAATGTAGGAGAGAGTACCCCAGAAATGTCATCACTGCCTGATGTTATAATGGGAAGTGACTCCCCTTCCAAACACTAACACCTCGCCTCTTTCTTCCCCCCCCCCCCCCGTCCTCACCGTCTTCCACACGCCAACACGTCCTCAATAAAGGTAAGACATACTGTATTGTAGTACAAAATATGAAATATGAGTAGTATTTGGTATAAAATGTATTTTTAGGTTAATATTTTTTGGTGTGAAACTGATTAGAATCATAAACGGAGATACCACTGTAATATACAGTATAGCACTTGCCAATAAAATGCAATATAAATATATATATACAAATAATTGTTTCAGTTTTATTTTTTATTTTTCAGCTTTATCTTGCCCTTGTGGGGCCCTATTTAGATCATGCAATTCAGTTGTGAGCACCATACTAGAGAACAGACAAATTCTTTACAAAATTTACAGAGAAGGGCAACAAAAAATAGAACCAGGAACTAGAAACCTTCTTTAAAGAAAAAAAGAAAGATATAAAAAAATAAAATACATTTAGATTCCAAAAAGACTCGGGTAAATACTGGTTTAGAAATAGGGTTTATGGTTTATGAAACAGATTACCGGGTGACATAACACAAGTGGGATTGCTGGATTTTTTTAAGTGCAGGGAATATGTATATAAGGCAGCGTCTGGGATGCACTCGGACGCAGGTTCGAATCCTCATCACAGCCCTTGTGGATTTGTTGATCTATATAAGCAAATTTGGGGTGGGTGTAAATAGGAATTCCCTATTATGAGTTAATATTCCTTCTGCAGTCTCTTCTATTCTCATATTCTTAAAATTTGAAGTTCAAATTAATTATAACAAATTACATCTTTAATGGATATTTCCAGACAAGTTCATATATCTAATATTTAACTTCACATCAAAAGTGTTTAGAAACATTTAAATTTGTGTGTGATACTAATTAACAAAATCTCAATACTTATGCACAGGTGTGTGCTAAACCAAGAAACGAGTGTTAGGTCAGTAACTGAAATAAACTCACTTTGAGCCTCTTGACAAATAATTTGTTTTAAATTGCACCCTTTTAAAATGGCTGTAACACAGAACAGAGAAATATATAAAAATAAAAATTAATTAGTTTATATATATATTATATAATCCACAGCCTCTTCAAGACAGTGCCTCCTGTAGTTTTTTGGTTGAAGCACCAATAGACGCCAGCAGACATAAATACAGTACTGTAAGTTGAGAAGGTGTAATTTTTGTTTAATTTAAATGCACATAAAAACTTAAACAAAAATTACATTTCACCATAAATAAAATAATCCTGTAGTAAAGCCTCTCAATATACAAAAGCTAAATGCAGCCGTAAAAAAAAAAGGGACAAAATTACATCAACTAGTGTAATAAAGCATTGTTCAGTGTAGATAACCAAGGACATTCGATAGGTAACCAGCATCTAACTACTATTACTAGCTACAAGAAGCACCTAATGCTGCACTATTCTAGCAAGTCATTCCAATGAGTATATTAACTCACCTGCTCTCTGTGGCTTGGTTTGGTCATCCCTCTCCCTACACCACCACCTCTGCAACCCTTCCCACCCCCACCCCCACCTCCTCTTCCTCCACCTCCCCCTCCACCTCCTCCTCCACCTCCTCCTCCACCTCCTCCTCCTCCTCCTCCTCCTCCTCCAGCACCTCCACCTCCACTTCGGGATGACCAAACTTCACTTTGTCCTCGTGTGCGCACCGTACTGCAAGGTAAACAGTGTTGTTACATAAGCAGTACAAGAGAGCCACTACCTAAATTATAAAATTAATGTATGTTATGTATTGGTTACTTTTGCTGACTTTTACAACTGGAAGATAGAAAAGCAGACACTCTGATATACAGACACATACACACACAAATACCCATTATGAAGACTATAACTTTTGATCCTGAACTGTCTTCAGTTACTCGTATCTTGAGAGGTGACTTAAATTAATTGTACAGTATTATAAATATGTTCTGGCACATAATGTACAACTTCTTTTTTGGGTTTAATCAACAGAAGCCATTGCTGTTATCAGCAATTTGCATATCATTTGTTTAGACTGGATTCAAATAAACTGATAGCCTAAGCTGCCCAAATCTTCAGTATATGTTTGTTCTCACCCACTACCTCCTCACACTGAATGCTTTCCTTGTCCTATTACATTTTCCTTTGAAATCTGTTCAACTGCATGTCCTTACTTAATCTTATCTTGTCTAATCTACTTCTAGGTTTATAAGAAAGGAAGCATGATATAAACAAAGTGCTGCTATCCATAGCATATCCACAGCACTAATCAAATGTGATCAATAACTTTTTAACATGTTTTGATGAAATAAATGCATACCAACAAAGATATACAAGTGCAGACTGGGAAAATCATACAGGTGTCTGTGTTCTTTGCAGCTACACAACACTGGAGCATGGAACATTAAGAGTGCCCTTGACCAAAGCATCAATCAGTGATTTGGATTGAAGGCACATGTACTCTCCGAGATGTAATAATACAGTAGAGGCTGAATGCTGATGCATAACTGCAACCTGGAACAGGCACAAGGTCAAACTGTACCTCCTTAGTGCAATATCAATTTCAATACAATATGTAACTGCCTATGTTACAAGTTTTAAAGTGTATTTCTTAAGCATGAAAGTTGAGGGCCTTTTTTTTTAACCAGTGTTCTTATATTTTGATTTATTTATTTATAAATATAGAAGTTCTTACATTCTTGTAAAGCCACTAGCATGCATAGTGTTTCGGGCAGGTTCTTAATCCTAATTTTCCCTGGAATACGATCCACCAAATCGTTTAACAACCAGGAGCTGAGAGCTTAAGGAAATTACTTGGCTTGTATAGAGCAATTTTAGCTCAAACAATCCCACAATAAAAAGTAATGATAAATTATTTTTGCAAATATTTTCAGTTAACTTCACTATTCAACATGATTATCACATTACTAATCTGTTTAAAACTAAAAAATTAATATGCCAGTTATATACCTCAAACAATATACCTGGCAGAGGTTGAGGGAATTTTTATAAAAACCTTTCATTATCCTCTGCACCATCCTGGCCTCACGCTGAACTAACCCAACCATTTGCATCATTGTCAATCAGTTCAGCCAAGAGATGTATGCTCTATGTTGTATTAAATTGCAAATTTATTTTATTTAAAACTTCAAAGATAAGCACTCTTCCCAGACTACCATAAAAGAAATTCCAAAAGTGTTTACATTCAGCAAATTCGAAGGAATAAAAATACTGTATAGCTTTCGGAATCTTGAAACGGCTCATCCGTAAATTTTGCAAGTAAATTTTATTCAGGAAAGTACATATATAGTTGATTTACAAACATAATGTTGGATTTATAGATAAAGCTAGTACATACAACACCTAAAGCCACTAGTACGCATAGCGTTTCAGGCATTTCGGGCGGGTTTGTAAATTTTTGTAAATTTCACAAACCACGATTACCGCACCCAACGAACGCCTTCACCTCCCCCCTACCCCCCAGAGCTGCTCGCCACACTTCTTCATTCACGTTATACTTAACAAAAAAAAAATTAATAAAAATCAGCAAAAATTATATCGAGGTCTTCCGCCCTACAGCGGCGGCTCCCTCGCCGACCACACATCCTACCACACTACCACAAGGAGGAGACAAATAGCCAGCCATTTGGCCCTTTTGGCCACTAATACGTAGCTATGTACTAACTTTGATGTTGTAGTAGTAACTATATTGATGATAAATGAAGAGTGACTTTTTGACACTTTTCTTCGGCTTGTGGAAAAGATACTTTATTGCCGGGTTACAAATCGGCGCCGACTGTCACTACTTATCTCGAGGTTTACTATTAAGTTACAAAATAAATTGTAATATTCTAATTTATCTTGAAGAGTTATATAAAATTTTGCTGATTTAATCTTTAACTTAGACACAAGTCGTTATTTCATTTTCTTTTTCTGACATATTATGAGTGTTAAATATGATTCTTTTCACTTGTTTACAAAACGCTTGTTTAGGGTTCCCGGTTGGGGGGGGGGTTATCTTGAGGTTATCTTGAGGTTATCTTGAGATGATTTCGGGGCTTAGCGTTTCCGCGGCCCGGTCCTCGACCAGGCCTCCTTTTTGTTACACATCCCCAGGAAGCAGCCCGTAGCAGCTGACTAACTCCCAGGTACCTATTTACTGCTAGGTAACAGGGGCATCAGGGTGAAAGAAACTTTGCCCATTGTTTCTCGCCGGCGCCCGGGAATCGAACCCGGGACCAGAAGATCACGTGTCCAGTGTTCTGGACGCGTGATCTCAGCCATCGGCTCCCCTGGTGAAAAACTTTTTTTCCCATTTGTCTCCGCCTCCACCGGGGATCGAACCCGGAACCTCAGGACTACGAATCCGAAGAACAGTCCACTCAGCTGTCAGGCGCCCCTTGACCCTCCAGGCGGGGAAGGGAGAATTTGGGGGTGTAAGGTGGGTGGGGGGGAATGGGGTTGTTAGGAGAATGGATGGCGATGTGAAGTTTTAATATAATGATGAGGTTGAGGGGGTGAAGGAGGTGGGGATGTTGAGGGATTCATCTAAGTATTCGATGAGTCGAATACTTACTTATAGTCGATTAATTGCATAAAAGGAATGATAGACCTATTCCATTTATAATATTATCAATTTATAGCTGAAAACGTCATTAATCATGCAAAAGAGGTCTAAGGAATTTCCTTTCCTAACGGTGGGGTGGGGGGGGGGGAGGAAAATATTGATGCTCTCAAAAGCCATCTTCAAGATTAGACATAATGACCACAAAGTTGGCAACAGTCATCTGGCACCAGAGGTAAGGAAAGGTGCAAAATTGGTGCCAAAAATAAGTGCCAATTAATCATCTTCACTCCCAATATCATATACTCACTTTGCCAATCAATATCAGCCGTACATTCAGTTTTTAGACAGCTACAATTCCAATAAATAAAATAAATGGGGAAAATTAAGCAGTGATAAGTGTAAATATATATTTTAAGATGCTCTGGCAACTGTAAGATATTTGTAACAAATTTGCCGGTTGCAGATCGGGGTTGTAGGGGGTGAAGACGGTCAGTGCGGTGCTTGATGTGGTGGTGGCAGGTGGGGTTGCCAGGACATTATATATAAATACCGTACCGTACTTTACTGCCTTTAGCGTACCGTACTTTACTGCCTTTAGCGTTGAACAAAACGACAGGTAGGTACAGGAAATATCATTTGTATAATAAAATACCAGTGTTATTTAAGCGGCGTACATCCAGCAATGAAATTGTATGTAAAATATATATTAATATATATATATCCACCGAAGGTTATACCTATATATTCTCCAGAGTTGTCCATGTAAAGAGGCTTCGTCAACCGCAGGTAAGCAATCATAAAATCTGAAATTACTAGTTTCTGTGGCAAGAATGTCACGACCCATGGCCATGGGTCACTGACATGATCCATTGCACCACTGCAATGAATACAAGAATACTACAACAACAAGAATACAAGAAGACAAGAATACTACAACAACTGGGGGTAGAAATAGCCTAAGCTACTCTATTCCTTTGAGATGTATTTCTTTCTTGTCTCAATAAACGTACTTGAACTACAACAACTGGTTCCTGGGGCGGAGAATGTCACTTCTATCGGTTAAGAGTTTTGGGTCATCGACACGATTAGACCCAAGTGATGCAAGTTTCCTGTTTGAGAAAACTTATATAGAAAAAACGAGAACTATGTCACGAGAACATATGCAGAGCTTTGCAATTGTTATAGCATTGATACATAGAAACACAAGAGGACCATTGATCTACACTGACTCAAAAGCCTCATTACAGATTTTAAAGAATATAGGACCAATTGTCCAAATCAAGAGAGCGTTGATAATGTTAACTAATTAGAAGACGTTCTTGCGATTTTTGTCTCACGTTGATATCTGTGACAACGAACGAACTGGCTGGCTGCTCGCGACGCTGAAGAAGACCATATTGAATATACCATACCATGGCATAGAAGGTACAGTGTCTATGGCCTATGACCTTTGCAGGTCGGGGTTCAATCCCCGACCTGCAAAGTGGTTGGGCATCATTCCTTCCCTCCCTCCTATCCCAAATCCTAATTCTGATCCCTTCCAAGTGCTATATAGTTGTAATAACTTGGTGCTTCCGCCTGATGTATATGGCCATTGATGAATATATGAATATCTATGGCCATTGATGAATAGATGAACCCATATCTTGACGGTGCCTAAAGCCTCGGCAAGTCTTAATCCGGCCCTGATCATACCCAAGACTTCTACAAATTGGAAGTCTTGTATTAATCACTAATTAAACTGGAAACATTTGTGTTTACCACACTTCTAGTTAAAGCGATGATCCACCATACACGTAGCTAAAACGATCACCAGTTTCAATAAAGCTACAAAGCTAAACATCAGAAGCTCATCGGTTGTTGACAGATGTGAAATGTCAATTAAAATACCAATTCAAATTTTAAAGATAGCTCCAGGCTTGGGAGGACGTCTAGTAGTGTAAAAATGACTGGTGGAACGATTGGGGACACGAGGCTTTAACACTCGATTGGGGACACGAGGCTTTAACACTCCATTGGGGACACGAGGCTTTAACACTGTTGACACTGTTTAATACTCGGTTGAGAGGCAGGGACCAAAGAGCCAGAGCTCAACTAGGTGAGTATACTGTGGTGGGGGATAGCTTTTATATAGCCTATCGGAGAATACCCAAAAAGCTGACTATTTATTTAAAACATTCCAAGCCTCAAGTTATTAGGTTCGACGAATAGTTTAGCAGGTACTGGATATACTTTTGACAGGTGTTATGACAGCTGGCGGGGCAGTGATGCCAACTTGGCAAATAACATTTATCAACTTGACACATGTGTTAAGCTGGCAGTATATCTATCTGTAAGAGAATGTCTGCTTGTTGCCACCAGACCACACGCTAGAAAGTGAAGGGACGACGACGTTTCGGTCCGTCCTGGATCATTCTCAAGTTGGCAGTCTACTTGAGAATGGTCCAGGACGGACCGAAACGTCGTCGTCCCTTCACTTTCTAGTGTGTGGTCTGGTCAACATACTTCAGCCACGTTATTGTGACTCATCGCCTGCGAATGTCTGCCTGTTTGTTCAGGGTTAGAGAAAAGACGCTAGGGGCTTGTTTCATTCAACTTTTGCAGGGTGACTGTTGTGGTGTGGGGGAGCCTGTGTTGGACCAACATTTCTTCCATAAGAAGGTGAGCGGCTCCTATGGCGAGACCTTGAAATCGATGAAGATGAAAAGTGGCGATTTGAGTCATTTAGACTTTTTCACGTGAACTTATATAAGTTTTATCATCTACCATATGCACTACAATTCACATTACATAGTAACATAATTCAAAGCATCAAAAACACCAACACATTTGAAGTGATTGGGCCACTATCTTTTTTTTTCCATCCAATTCTTTGTCTTATATCTTTAGCCTTACTAAAACTTTCCTGAATTCTCCCTTCTATTTTCTTTTGATTTGTCTTACAAGTTTTAGTCATCCAAACATAACAAAAAAAATACTCTTAAACAAAAGCATATAGTTAACCGCATAGGTCTAGTGGGCCATACGAGGCAGCTCCTATTTATGTCCACCCAAACTCATCCATTATCATGATACTCTGCCTTTTTGATACTAAGAACATAAGAACATAAGAACAAAGGTAACTGCAGAAGGCCTATTGGCCCATACGAGGCAGCTCCTATTCTATAACCACCCAATCCCACTCATATACTTGTCCAACCCGCGCTTGAAACAATCGAGGGACCCCACCTCCACCACGTTACGCGGCAATTGGTTCCACAAATCTACAACCCTGTTACTGAACCAGTATTTACCCAAGTCTTTCCTAAATCTAAACTTATCCAATTTATACCCATTGTTTCGTGTTCTGTCCTGTGTTGATACTTTTAATACCCTATTAATATCCCCCTTGTTATGTCCATTCACCCACTTGTAAACCTCTATCATGTCGCCCCTAACTCTTCGCCTTTCCAGTGAATGCAACTTAAGCTTTGTTAATCTTTCTTCATATGAAAGATTTCTAATTTGGGGAATTAACTTAGTCATCCTACGCTGGACACGTTCAAGTGAATTTATATCCATTCTATAATATGGCGACCAAAACTGAACTGCATAATCTAAATGGGGCCTAACTAGAGCAAGATATAGCTTGAGAACCACACCAGGTGTCTTGTTACTAACGCTGCGATTAATAAATCCAAGTGTCCGATTTGCCTTATTACGAACATTTATGCATTGATCCTTTTGTTTTAAATTCTTACTAATCATAACTCCCAGATCCCTTTCGCAATCCGACTTCGCAATCACAACACCATCTAGCTCGTATCTTGTAACTCTATCATCATTACCTAACCTCAGAACTTTACATTTATCAGCATTAAACTGCATCTGCCAATCCTTTGACCATTTCAAAACCCTATCTAGATCAACTTGAAGTGATAGTGAGTCCTCCTCCGAATTAATTTCCCTACCGATTTTCGTATCATCGGCAAATTTGCAAATGTTGCTACTCAAACCTGAATCTAAATCATTTATATATATTATAAACAACAGAGGTCCCAGGACAGAGCCTTGAGGCACTCCACTTACAACATTTTCCCACTCTGACTTGATTCCATTTATACTAACTCTCTGTTTCCTTTGGTATAGCCATGCCCTAATCCAGCTTAATATAGCACCCCCAATACCATGAGACCCTATTTTTTTAATCAGTCTTTCATGTGGCACTGTATCAAAAGCTTTGCTAAAGTCAAGGTATACAACATCGCAATCCTTACCACTATCAACTGCCTCAACAATGCTAGAATAAAAAGATAACAAATTTGTTAAACATGAACGGCCATTTATAAAACCATGTTGCGACTCAATTATTAATTTATGTTTTTCAATACTCTTTCGTGACGCACAATATCGAAAGCTTTGATAAAGTAAAGATATACAAAAGCCGCAATCTTTTCCGCTATCAGCTGCCGCGGACGTGCAAATGATGAGCCAGACTCCTTTAAGTAACTAGTACTGTGTCTGTACTTTCTCACCTGGGAGACGTAAGCTTAGAGCAGGGATCAGCATTCCGAGAGCCGAGGCAGGGTACTGTGAGACTATTCAGTCCCATCCCAAATCCTTAGCCTGACCCCTTCCCAGTGCTATATTGTCATAATGGCATGGCGCTTCCCCCCCCCCCCCCCCCCTGAGAGATCCCATCCCTTCCCTTGGTTAGTTAGTGTACATTTCATTTTTGGAATCACATTTATGGTGAGGTACAATTAACAATGATTTGTAAAGGCTTTACCGTGGCGTAAACCTACCGGTGGTCACTGTGTTCACAGTGCGAGGAATCAACCATTCTCTTAACTCGCCACTCCGTAAAAAATACAATTGTTTTGCCTAACCGGAAACGTACGAAGCCAAGCAAGCCTCCTAATCTATCGAGGCCGATGTTGGTCGATTCTGTTAAAAATGGGTTAAAAATGAATAAAAATGTATTAGGTGAGAGGCCGGGTTCTGTGCATTCACTCTGAAAACACAGCTAAAAAACTTAAATAGGTCCGTAGTCGCCATGTTGAATTCAGCTTGCGCCTGCGCAGTGAGAGATCACCACCGTGAAAATAGCCACAGCGAGTAGCAAATAATAATGTCAGCCACCCAAACGAGCTAGTTACAGCCGCGCATCAACCCGTCCTTGCCCATAGTACACCGCATTTTGATGTCAAAATCCCCCAACGGACAAATAAGTACTATAAATGATAGCGGCTGGCAAACATGCGCGGTCGAGGGGGTTAGGTTCGATTAGGTTTGATTGTTTTAGTACATCATTTTCTGTCCGTTGAGGCAACTGGAGAGGCCGGGGTGGACCGTCGCACAAAGATACAGGTCAGAGCAGCATGCGGCACCAGTCCTCAGACGCCTGAGTCACTCTAAAACACGCGGCCAGTTTCTCAAGCCTGGATCTACGCCAGGATCATCACACTGAAATATACTCTCCCCATGTTTACTTCCTTGCTTTGTCTACACAGTCAACTCGGTCTGACTATCATTGTAATTAGTAATGTACAAGTTGTAAAACTTGTTCATTGTAAAGTCGCGAGGGTTATCAACTTCTTACTCACTATTACAAGTTGAAATTTAAATTGAAATAAGTTTATTGGGGTAAAATACACACAAAGGGATGAGGTAGCTATTTTCACCCCGTTCAGTACATCGTGTTAATACATACATAGACACACATCACAAACAATAAACGTATTACCGAACATTCTGAGAGATAAACATATATATTTACTCCTTTACACAAGTAACTACTACAAGTGGTTATGCGGGAGCCACTACTCTGTCTTATGATTATTTTCCAGGCGTAGCGTAGGTCTAATTGAAAGCGTAGCCTAGGTCTAATTGAAGCTGTCGTTGCGTCGACAGGAAAATTTCGGTACATTTCCTTTCACCTGATGTTTCTCCTCACCTAGCTGTAAATAGGTACCTAGGAGTGACGCAACTCTTGTTATGAATGAGTTTGGGTGGCGATAAATAGGAGCTGCCTTGTAGGGGCTAATAGGCCTTCGATTAGCTTAGCAAGCCGGTGAGAAAAATCACTGATTCTTTCAAGGCTGCTGAGGACAGCTGGAAAAACAATGTGTTCTTCCCCATGAACCAGATATACGAGTTATAAAACCACACACCCGACCAGCTATAAGGTCTTAAGACAACGCAGAATAAGTTCCTGCAAATCACTACACCAGTATGACTACGCCATGTGCTTACGGCGGTGTTTCCTTGTTGAAGCATAGTTGGCATCAGATAGTGAAGCCCATCAACTACATTTCAACAACGGTCCCAAGTTGCAGCTTCCCCCCCCCCCCCCCCGGGCGACCGACAGTGATGCAGCGCTAAATCAACGTTGATCTTAAGTTGTTTTGACGTTACTCGAGCATATTTTGCCCTCTGGGTTACGTTTGTGTCAGCGCCGGAAACGCTACGTCTTTTCAACGTCACATTTTGGTTAGTTTAACTTTACGAAATTATGTATATAGGCTGTATATTATGTATATAGGTATATATCTAATAAATATTATACAGTTAAATGATGTAGAGGGTACTAACGGTTATCCGATATTGGAACAATGTTACGGAAGCCTAGTTTACTTACCGAGTCACATGCTAATTCTTTTCGCGTATCCATGATAAGTTTAAGCCAGACGGTGCAAAAAATATATAATAAAATACATAACAGCTAAATTATATAATCACTGAACTCTTCCTTGAAAAAAATAACAATATTTTGTATACATTTTTTTGTAGATATATAAATAAATTAACGAATCAATGTATCGGTTGTGAATAAGACTAGGCTGTGTTTATGTAACTAGCGTCAAAAAATATTATTTGCTTAGCTAAACGAACTAGAGGGCTCAGTTCCTGAACCGATTATGTGCCTCTGTAATCCTTTACACCCCTATACCCACGGGATGGGGTGTGGGGTGTAAAGGATGCCTCTGTAATCCACCCCATACCCACAGGATGAGGTATGGGGTATAAAGGATGCCTCTGTAATCCACCCCATACCCACGGGATGGGGATATGGGGTGTAAAGGATGCCTCTGTAATCCACCCCATACCCACGGGATGGGGTATGGGGTGTAAAGGATGCCTCTGTAATCCACCCCATACCCACGGGATGGGGTATGGGGTGTAAAGGATGCCTCTGTAATCCACCCCATACCCACGGGATGGGGTATGGGGTATAAAGGATGCCTCTGTAATCCACCCCATACCCACGGGATGGGGGGTATGGGGTGTAAAGGATGCCTCTGTAATCCACCCCATACCCACGGGATGGGGTATGGGGTGCACAATAAAGAAAGAAACTGAAATTGACTGTGTTTCAGGATGTGGGGCTCTGGTGGCTATGTTCCCCCTGGAAGGACGCGGGGCCTGGCCAGCGACGCCTCGCGACCACTCACGGCCGGTCTGGGACGCGACTTCGATGACCTCCAAGCATCTTTCTCCTCTCTCAACCCTCTTCAGCGCTCGTCTAAGGTGTATATTGTCATTATTTTTAATTCAAATTTTTGCCCCGAGGGGCGAGTTTATTGGGGAAGCGCCACTCATCCTGTGAGTGGACACACCGCCATAGTGACAGTATTGGGCAACGCCACTCATCCTGTGAGTGGGCACACCGCCATAGTGACAGTATTGGGCAACGCCACTCATCCTGTGAGTGGACACACCGCCATAGTGACAGTATTGGGGCAGCGCCACTCATCCTGTGAGTGAACACTCCGCCATAGTGACAGTATTGGACAGCGCCACTCATCCTGTGAGTGGATACACCGCTATAGTGACAGTATTGGGCAGCGTCACTCATCCTGTGAGTGGACACACCGCCATAGCAGCATGTACAACACTCCCCAATAGGAAGAAAACCCGCTGGGTTGTTCATCCTGTGATTATCATTATTGTTAGTGCTCGTATTATTAAGTCATCAGTAAGGTTAAGTGCCTCGTATGTATGACCATATAGCACTAGTGTCAGGAACGCATGTATTAGTGAGAACATTTCTGAGGTTATGCGGTCATGGGATCGAACTAATGTATTTTTTGTAAGATCGTTGTATTACTATCGTTATGAACAGTGAATAGATTGTCATATTTGATGTTTCTGTTTGCTAAACATATATTTTGAAAGGTCTCAGTATTAGATCCTGTACACTAGTGTATGTTTTCAACTCGCAATCGAGGAGACCAGGTTCGATTTCCTGCTGTGACAGAAACGGATGAAACCTAATGCACTTGTTCATCTAGCAGTAAATATGTACCAGAAAGTTAAGCAGCAGTTGTAGGTTATTATATCTTGGGGGGCAGCTCGGGCCAGGCTGGGGGACCTAGATAAACGCTCCCTGTCCCCGACAATGGGAATTATGTCCCCACAGGCTTATGGAAGCTTACCTGGGGTCAGATTCACGAAGCAGTTACGCAAGCACTTACGAACCTGTACATCTTTTCTCAATCTTTGGCGGCTTTGTTTACAGTTATTAAACAGATAATGAGCTCCGAAGCACCAGGAGGCTGTTTATAACAATAACAACAGTTAATTGGGATGATTTCATGCTTGTAAACTGTTTAATAAATGTAACCAAAGTCGTCAAAGACTGAGGAAAGATGTACACGTTCGTAAGTGCTTGCGTAACTGCTAAGTGAATCTGGCCCCCTCACACTGGGCACAATTTTGCAACCAAATAAGGCATATATATAGCTACCTGTCTCTGTAAGAGGTTGTGAATTAAGACCATTAAATGAATAACTTTCCTTAATGGGAATATATCCACATTAAAACATATATGGATGATTCACAAAATACATATAAATATAATATGCAGGATATCACAATTAAGAGGAACTTGAGAAAAGTGTCAATATACATAACACTATGTAAGGAGCTGGTTTTAATACCGATACTAAGAAAATAGAAGTATAGAAAGTTTACTTCATAATTTTTAAATATAAACATGATGACATGTGAATAATTAAAAAAAAAAAAAAAAAAAAAATATATATATATATATATATATATATATATATATATATATATATATATATATATATATATATATATATATATATATATATATATATATATGTCGTACCTAGTAGCCAGAACGCACTTCTCTGCCTACTATGCAAGGCCCGATTTGCCTAATAAGCCAAGTTTTCATGAATTAATTGTTTTTCGATTACCTAACCTACCTAACCTAACCTAACTTTTTCGGCTACCTAACCTAACCTAACCTATAAAGATAGGTTAGGTTAGGTTAGGTAGGGTTGGTTAGGTTCGGTCATATATCTACGTTCATTTTAACTCCAATAAAAAAAATTTACCTCATACATAATGAAATGGGTAGCTTTATCATTTCATAAGAAAAAAATTAGAGAAAATATATTAATTCAGGAAAACTTGGCTTATTAGGCAAATCGGGGCTTGCATAGTAGGCCGAGAAGTGCATTCTGGCTACTAGGTACGACATATATATATATATATATATATATATATATATATATATATATATATATCATTTAACTCACAATCGAGGCCAGCTAGGTCTCGATTATCATTTAATTGTGTAATAAATTATATAATAACTTATATAATTATATAATCATTTAATTATATAATTATCATTTTAATTATATAATAACATGAAGAATATACAGCATCAGTCATAATAATTTACACAGGAACACAGCCAGAGTGCATTACTGATCTGATCATTGATACATCACGTTTATATGATTTCTTTATGCATAGTTTACATAAATACGAACTACATATTGTTATTACTCAACCTCTCGCAAACAGGTAACAATTATATGCTAATATATTGATTGAGGTCTAGCTTGTTCTGCTAATGCTGAAGATACGGGACAGCATGTTCTCACAAAGTCGTTGCAGCATAGTGACTGCATAGTGCAGCATAAAGTCAGCATTTATATACCACTGTTCCCATTAGCGAAGACTCCAGTGAGCTAGGAAGGGGGGGGGGTTAAGTCATTATTTAGGAATTTGGCCCAGGCCAAGCAGATGCAGTAGCGTTGCCTTAAGTCATACATATAACTATCATAGTGTTAGAATGAGGCGAATGATAATTTCAATACAAATATTAACGGGAAAGAAAATGGGGGAGGGGTATATAGCTCCCAGAGAACAGAAACGTAGACGCGCAAACCGCACCAGCCAGCCAACTATAGGTTGAAGGTCGCACTGAATAAACTACCAATGTAGTTCCTCCCACTCACCTCTACCCTTAACCCCAACAACCCCTACATCCACCCCTACCCCAAGACCTCCCCAATAATTCCTACCTCTATCCCAGCTTCAACCCCAACAACCTCCACAACCCCCCCCCCCCCCGACCCTAACTTACGAAGTTGGGAGCTCGCATCTCGCAGAGGTATTTACTCACATCTTATGGGTCCTTGCGGCTGAGTAGACAGCGCTCTGGGGTGGTAGTCCTAAGGACCCGGGTTTCGATTCCCGGCCGATGCGGAAACAAATGGGCTTCTTTCACCCTGATGCCCCCCTGTTCACCTAGCAGTAAATAGGTACCTGGGAGTTAGGCAGCTGCCACAGGCTGCTGCTTGGGGATGTGTGCGCGCGCGTGAATTAGAAATATATGTAGTAGATAAGATACAGAACAAAATAGATTGGTTAGAAAGGCGGCGTTCAAGAGCTAATAGCTCGATTCTACAAGTAATAGTAAATACATACACACAGGGCATTATCAAGGGGAAAGTGCCAAGCCACTACGACTATATAGCAATACATACACACACGTAATTAATTAAGAAGCATCTGAGCCGGCTGACTCCCATATAAAGTTTTAACCCCGCACTCTCATCATAACCGTGAAGGCTCTGACTCCCAGAATATGCGAGAGCGTCGTCAGCTCCCGCCCTCGAACACCCAAACACGGGTGAAAATTCACCCTCACAGGTAAAAAATGTTCTATATTCGTCGTCCGCCATGAGCGCACCGAAGGCTATAAACAGGAGTCGAGGCGCATGTCAACACACACACACACTCACACAGTCACTTTACCTTCCTATCATGGTGGTGGTTCTTCCTGTGAGCACCACAAGGTTCCGGGCCCAGTTGTTCGCAAATTAATAGCTTCCTCTTGTATATTCTCTATTATACTGAGGTAAAAAGCATAGGGTATGTAGCTTAGTTCCGAGCTAGATATATCCATTGCTAGAGTTTTTCATCGCTAGGATACCATTCCAAGACAAATTTGAAATTATATGAATGTTATAGGCCTACTGAACACACACAATTATATATTTGGGCAGCAGGCGTTCCTTTACGTATATTATTTGGGTAAATATTACCGCATTGTTGATCTTGATATATATACTCCTACGGGCTCACCACAGCCCATGCTACTTTGAACTTTTTGTTCCAAGTAGCGAATCTTAAACAACATCTTGATCTTATAGTATAAACTTTCCATGCTTCTCTTTTCTTACTTCTGGGGGTTAAGAAGAGCAATAAAATTGCCGAAATTGACGGTCAGGAAACTCTAGTGATTATTGAGGGGTTTATTTTATACAAATAATCATGTATACAATACACCCTTGAATAATAACTAGTTTCTTTACTACACTTTTCGGTAACTTGATTGCTCTTCTAATGCCCAGAGTTAAGAAAATAGTTAGAAACATAAAAAGCTTATACTATAAGATCAACAAAGCCAGCAATGCGGTCATATTTAACAAAATAATATATATATATATATATATATATATATATATATATATATATATATATATATATATATATATATATATATATATATATATATATATATATATAGGCCGTCTCCTCGTATCTAGAATAAACTTTATTTTGCCTGTATATTTCAAAAGATGTTTATAGAGTACATGTTACTTACAGCAAGATTAACTATTTGCCCCTGGTTGTGACTATGGTCAGTTCGTGCTTGTGTTAGAAGAGATAATTGCCTGCATGAAAGTGGAATGACGGATCGCATCTGGACGTATTTTACTAATTTATTAAAACGTCTTCCTAAAGGATGAAGACGCTGCCAAAGTTACCAATAAATAACTAAGAAAAGAAAAGAAAAATAACGGCTCACAAATATATATACGTTTTCTATGAACCTAACTCGATACTACCGTTGGTGGGTTGATTGGGTTCGTAGGCTTCTGGTTAGGTTAGAAGGTTGGGTTTTTATACGGATTGGGAAAAAAACGGGATGTAGATTAGCGACACGACCAAAAACTCACATATCGTTGGTCACATTTTGTTACAAGGTGACGTATAAGGCCCCTGAGCTACAGAAACTCCTGTCTGGTGTCTTGATTCGTGTATATCCAAACAGTAAATACACTAAATCGTACATATGGGACGTATTGCTGTGATCGTCTAATTTGCAATATTTAACCTGAAGACATATGTTGGCATTGTTATTTTTGTCCGGGCTCCGTTCCCAGCTTAAGAATATATACATACCAGAGGGAACATGGGGTGTTTTGGTGAGGCTAGTCTTGACGTAGGCTAGAAGCCTATCATGTACAATTTAGGTAGAGGCCCGTAGGCGCTGTAGTGTTTGGGTTTGTGAAGTCTGTTTGAAATCTGCCAGGCCCATAGGGTGCTGGGCAGATGTGGCAGAAACCCACAGGGTTATTCACATACAGTGTATGTGAATAACCATAATTGTGAAAGCAGTGAAGTGTTTTATTAAATTATTTAAAACGAGCATGGCGCCTCATGCCAACATATCCACAGTTCTTGGGCCAGATAAACTTTTATTTTGTGGAGTCTCCACTACCCGAGGCTGCGATGTCTGCTATTGTCCTGAACATGTATGTCCACTCACACTCTGGTATGTATATACTCTCAGGCTCAGAGGTGGCTGTTGGACACCGTCTCTTCACAGACATATTCCAAAACATGAATTTACAGGCTGATTCAGTCAGGAACAATGCTTAAAATCTAATTAAAAATCTGATGTAGAAAGTAAATTATTTGTTCTATAATTGTTCAAGTGTCATGAATGATAAATTTATAGGCATAAAATGTTGTACAACATCGTCATAACTATCTATAGAAGACTGTACCAGTATTGTACCTGTATATTTTATTTATTTATTTATATATATACAAGAAGGTACATTGGGATTGTGAGGATACATAGGATAGTAATTACAATCTTGTAAAGCCACTAGTACGCGCAGCGTTTTGAGTGATTGACTTTAAAATTCTATTTTGCTTTACTAAATGTTAAGGCTGCATAAAGACCACTACTACATTTCAGGTCCCATGAATAGATGAATGAATGCAGAATAAATAATTGAAGAAGTAGCTAAGAGGGTCAACCTCAAACAATATATATATATATATATATATATATATATATATATATATATATATATATATATATATATATATATATAATTCTTTCTACTCAGCTAACTGCTCCTAACGATTCTACAGTTTTAATACAAATTTATTACAGATTAACAAGAAAGGTGAACTCGCTTAACATAAACCAGCTAACTTAAGAATGACTAAAGGCGAAGCTGACACAAGGTTAACGGAGTAACAGCTTACAATTAACATATTTACCCCCCAAGAGAAAGGAAGTGCAGCTGGCCCAACTCGTTCACCAATAACTGCTACTAACGCCCACCAGAGACCATCCAAAAATGGCCTAATTGCCTTTACTACAAGATGCTCTCAGATCAAGACCTCGTGAACATGTTTAATGTACTATGAGTTGAATCATCGACAAGTGAGAAGGTCGGTGTGTGTGAGGCATTACGGGACATTCAGTTGCTTCCTGGCGCCCGCTTGGCGCGTAACACTCTCTTCGCCAGCTCTTAACCTGCTAAGCGCCCTCCTCTTCCCCCCTCTAAAGTATTAGGTTTTCTTAAACTTAGAGCAATACTGTAGAATAATTATAATATAGCAGTAAGTGTAGGTGGAGTGGAGTGAACGTCACGCTAACGTAGTAAGCCTTTACATTATGCTCACGATCTGAAGTTTTCTCACTCTTCTTTTGCAAGCATAGAGCTTTAATGACTTTTCGATACAATATATTCAGTATATTAAACAAATTTGCTTTGTCTCTGTATTTGAAAATGACTGGGGGTTTTCGTTATTATTATCAAACAGGAAACTGTGAGCGTCAGCTAATCTGAGCTATACTTTATGCCTGTCTGCATGCCCGGCTCAGTGGCTTACGATAGATCAGATATGACTGGCGAAGGTTGCGTGACGTTCTTAGCTCCCCCACCAACACAAACATTCATCCTCCACCTCCCATCTTTCCCCCCCACTACAACACCTGACGTGCTCGCGTTGCAGGTGAGGTCGTCCTACCAGCGCCTGTCCCGCCAGGAGTCATCCGACGACGACGACCTGCTGCAGAGGTGGTCCCGCCCAGGCAGGACGACTGTTGGTGCTGGCCTCTCAGGAGGCGACTCCATACTCTCCTCCAGGATAAACACCGGTGACACCCTGGCGGGTCTCAGGGGATCTTACACTACACGAAACGTAACATCGTCGAGATTTGACAATTCAGATAATTTGTCGAGATTTGATACTTCAAGAAATGCCTCCGTGCCATCAAGAGGTGATGCATCATCGTATGTGGCATCACTGCTAGGTGATTCTTCTAGATACAACGCGACGACACCAAGAACTGACTCATCGAAGTACTTCTCATCTCTCTTGGAAACAGATTTTTCTAAAAACAAGACGACGCCGCCAAGATCCGAGACATCGAAGTACTACTCATCTCTCTTGGAAACAGATTTTTCAAAAAACAAGACGACGCCGCCAAGATCTGAGACATCGAAGTACTTCTCATCTCTGCTGGAAACAGATCTTCCGAAAAACAAGTCGACAACACCAAGAACTGACACATCTGAATACTTATCAAATCGGTTAGGAACCAATTCAACGAGAAACACTGAATCATCGCTGAGAACTGAAACATCGAAGTATTCATCATCTGTATCAGGACTTGACACTCCTAGAGGCGAGGGAACCTCGACAAGATCTTATACATCAAGGAACGTGGAACGACTGTCAAAAACTGACGTTGCAAAGTACACGTCTGCAGTGTCACCGGATAATCTATCAGAAAATGCAAGCGGAAACTCGGCACCACTGTCAGGGGCTGATGAGATAGGAAACGTGACAACATTGTCATCAACTGAAACTTCAGAAAACGTGACAACATTGCCATCAACTGAAACTTCAGAAAACGTGACAACACTTTCAGAACCTGATACTACAGAAAACGTGGCGCCACTGTCCGTAACCAGTCCTTCAGAGCATGAAACAACAACCTTAGAAGCCTATGACACCTTAAATCTGGCAATAGGGTCAGGAACGGATACTTTAACAAATTTGGCAACACCCTCAACTGATACTTTAGGATGTATGTCAACAGTGCCAAGCAGTGGCACTTCGGCAAACATGGCAACACTATTGGAAGGTGACAACACAAGACACGCGAGGACGCCTCCCAAGGAAAACAAGACACTAGAAATGACCTCACCGGTGGAAGCAGAAAATTCTCAAGACATGGCAACACCGTCGAGGGCTGACATTAGACAAGATATGTCAGAACGGCAAATTGATGATTCAACACTAGAAGTGACATCATCTCAAAGGGCTGACACAATGCACGCTGTGGCATCACCAGAGAGGGCTGACACCATTAGAGACATGGTTACATCGACTGGAGCTGACGCTATGCAAGATGTGGCAACACCAGAAAGGGCTGACACTATACAAGACACTGCAGCACCAATGGTAGCTGACATTGCACGTGATTTGGAAGATCCTGACACAACACACATAATACCGTCACCTCTGAAGGCTGACATATCACAAGAGGTATCAACGCCACTCAGAACTGATACAACACTTGACGCTGTAACACCACTGCTTGCTGACACTACACTAGACACGACAACACCACTGCTTACTGACACTACACTAGACACGACAACACCACTGCTTACTGACACAATACGAGACACGACAACACCACTGCTTACTGACACAATACGAGACACGACAACACCACTGCTTACTGACACAATACGAGACACGACAACACCACTGCTTACTGACACAATACGAGACACGACAACACCACTGCTTACTGACACCCTTCGAGACACGACAACACCACTGCTTACTGACACCCTACGAGACACGACAACACCACTGCTTACTGACACCCTACGATGCACGACAACACCACTGCTTACTGACACCCTTCGAGACACGACAACACCACTGCTTGCTGACACCCTACGAGACACGACAACACCACTGCTTACTGACACCCTTCGAGACACGACAACACCACTGCTTGCTGACACCCTACGAGACACGACAACACCACTGCTTGCTGACACCCTACGAGGCACAACACCACTGCTTACTGACACCCTACGAGGCACGACAACACCACTGCTTACTGACACCCTACGAGGCACGACAACACCACTGCTTACTGACACTGCACGAGACACGACAACACCAACGAGCAACGACAGTTCGCGGGGAGCATCGCTACTGAGGAGCCGGGAGGTGGTGGCCGACGTACGGGAGCTGACGCCTCTCTACGAGCGCATAAGAAGACGCAAGGTGTGACTCGTTACCTCACACTGGTCGCTGGTGAATGATATCTTGGCCAGGAATGAATGATAACCATGACCAGGAACCCATTCTCCTAAAAGAAAAACAGTATTTCAACTATTTGGTCGAGTGTACCCATGTATACTGTTGGACTTCAACAATAATTCACGTTTAATATTATTAATTTTGTAGTAAAAAAAACAGCAAAGCTAAAAACCAAACTTAAACATTACTAGTATAACATCTATTTTAATAGGCCTAAGATAGCTTATTAGGCCTAGGATTGCTTGGGCAGGTTAGGTGTTTTAGTTAAATGTACAATTTTCTAGAATGCCATTTGGGCTAATTCAGCTATACTAAATGTGACTTTTTGAGAGTCCAATGGTGCATATTGGACCGCCTGACTAAATAGTTGGTATAAATGCTGTTTTTTTGTTGAGGGGATGGATTAGATTTATTATGCTCTCCATTCAAATTCAATGTGCTAAGTTGGTGAGTTTCGACTAGTTATAATATCAACAGGTAGCGGGAAAACTAGACAGATATATATATCTATGGAAATTTAAGGAAATTCCTGTTTCAATTCTTCCTCCGTGGTCTGACAGTCACAATTTTCATCACGTGTTAATTTTCGTGATTTACACACACATATATATCTATATCTATAATGGAAGAGTAGGCCAATACACCAAGATGCTTTGCAAGGAAATAAGGAAACAGCGACCATTGGTATTATCCCAAAATATTTTGTCAGGATATAAGGACGTAATAATTGAGAGGCCTGTTCAAGAAATCAGGTTCCTTTGCCCAGTTTTTTTTTATATATATAAATATTAGGCTTCTCCCCCCGCCCTGGCTCTTCAATAAGGTGAGCATCTAGTGTAACAAGCACATAATTATCTACAAATTTACAAACAATTTTAACTACAAAATTAGAAACAATGTCAACCATAAACACCCAAATTATTACAATCTTGCAGAGTCTATACATAACAAGTTAAATATTTTCGAAAACTACATATGTATATCAAATGAGAAAGTAGTGAGTGGAATCATTAACGATACATTTTGAGCGAATTCTTTACATAAATAATTTTAACTAAATAATCCAAACACAGAAGAAATAACTACGGGTTTGTAGTAAGACTAAAAGAACATCATACTAACTGTAGAATAATTTTTGTGTGTGTATAGAGCCAAATAACGATATTAAGGAATAAGTTTCACAGTAATAAATAAAAAAAAAAGAAACATTTTCACACCCTTTCAGAAGCTGTCACACACCCATCTATTATATGTCTTACAGGAACAGCTGCAGAATGCAAGCTTGCACGCAGCAGCAGCTGACGGGGACGTGGACGCTCTGACGAAGCTGCTGGGTGAAGAGGGACTGGATGTGGACACCCCAGACCACTGTGACCAGACGGCACTTCACCTGGCGGCTGGCAGGGGCAACCTGGCCGCCGTCACCCTCCTCCTCCAGCATGGTCAGCCCCGCCCTAAACAAATTCAAATTTTAAAAATTTAAATTCAAATTTAAATTCAAATTTTCAAATTTAAATTCAAATTTTCAAATTTAAATTCAAATTTTCAAATTTAAATTCAAATTTAAAATTCAGGAAAACCACTATTCTCCCCGCATTGGCCCTTTTCCAACCCCCTCAGGATTAACTATTAGTTCACTCCTACTGAAAGCGCAGTCGGGTTCTTTGGTTCAGTTACCGTTGTAGCACAGAAACAATTTTTTTATTATTTAATACCCGTTTACTTAGCTTCACTCACGTTAAAATAATTGTTTAAGGAGCCTAAACACCAAACCTAACCCACCTTAGGCCTAACTATACTCAAAATTATAATATACATTTGAGAAAATATCGCTATTTATTATAAAGTACGGAAAATCTGACGAATGCTGCAGCTTGGACGAACATAGCTTATGCAAGGGTTGCTAGAAGGGTATATATATATATATATATATATATATATATATATATATATATATATATATATATGTGCTCATCACTAGAATACCATCAACACATTCACGGGAGACATCTGTCACGCAGGGTGCAGTCGCACCTCCACACATCTCCAGTATCAGCTCTTGATACTGGTAATGGCTCAAAACGGCCACCACTTACGGGCTATTCATGCCCGTGCCACCTTTTAGGTGGTTTAATCTTCATCAATCAATCTAGAATACCATTCTTTGCGGCGGACCAACATATGCTGTGTTCATCGTTTTTAGTATGACGATGACTGCTTCGGGGCCATTCCTTGATATAACTCATGGCTTAGAGACGGCTATTGCATGCATCAATTCTTGTAATTCCTCCCTTTGTTCAACTCTTACAATTCCTTATAATTACCTCTCCTCACAAATTTACATTAGTTGACTAGTGGTAATTATCATTTGTCTCATAAACTCCTTCTTTATAACCCAGAAGCACATTTGATGGTGCTACATAGCCTTCTCGGTCTGGTGCCTTCTTTTGATAATTACTTACTTATGTCCACTACGGGCTCACCATAGCCCGTGCTACTTGGGACTTTTTGTTTCAAGTAGCGAATCTTAAACAACAACAACATACTTATAACTCAGGATGCCAAGTAAACCGCGCCGATGTGGACATGAGGACGCCGCTACACTGTGCGGTGGAGTCCGGAGATGTGGGGGTGGTGGAGGCGCTGCTGGCGGCCGGGGCGGAGACCGATGCCCCGGAGCGCAGGCGTGGCAGGACACCTCTCCACCTGGCTGCTCTTGCTAACGCCCTCGACATTCTCAAGGTACGCTTTATCTACTGTAACACACACATATATAAAGCAACCAGAGACAGCTATCCCTGAGAGCAATAACTATTTTTAACAGAACTAGCAAAATATATTTTCTCAACCAATAAAATGTCTTTTCCACAGAACTATAAAAAAATGTTCTCAAAACCAAGAAAAGGATATTTTGATAGTTCTCAGAAAAATATATCATAGGCTAATAGTCAAAACACTATTAGAATAAGAGTCGAAACACTACTTAGATCAGAATTAATACACAAATACCTCAGAGTCAATACTATGATCAGTGAAACTACTATAGGATAAGTCAAAACACTAATAACCTCATAGTAAAAACACAAATATAGGATCAGTGACAACATATAAACACTAACATAGCTTCAAAATCAAAACACTACTTGAACCAGTCTAAATATGGCTTATATCGACCCTTTCCCCCACATAAAAAAAGATTTAATTTGAGTCTTCAATTAAATTTCCTCGTGTGTGTGTCTTTATTTCAGCTGTTGCTACACGCCGGCGTTGACAACCCACTGGAGGGCCGCCTGCCTCTCAAGGTGACCGACAAGGTGAGCAGTTCTATACATTAACGACTAATTCTCATAGTTATTTACTATAAGAAACATTGATAAAAAAGGTGCTTTCTTGTACATAAGTCTTCTTTGATGCCTAATGATTTCAGTATTCCTAAAATACTGCTACATATTCACTTAAAGTCGAAATTTAGTATTGCACATAAATCAATTTGGTCTACATATTATAGTCTACATTATTGGTCTACATATTATACACTACATCATTATCTCAGCCCATCCTCCTGTTTTGGTAGTACTTATAGTAACGATAATTACCATAGTATATACACCAACGTACAAAGAAATTAGATCGTAGAAATGTGAACTATTGAGTTTGACAAAGCAGGAAACTATATGTTACTTGTCTTGCTTTGATAAATTAAACTAACTTTCCCTAACTGTCCTAGGTCTAATACGCGATATCTGAGGCCTAATATAGTGCATATGTGTGCTATGCTAGGAGTATTTCAGTTATAAACCTTAAACCTGATACGAAGCCAATAAAGTCATTAAGATTATAAAGAGAGAAAACTCCAGGGTTTCTCGAGCAATTCTTCCATGCCCTTGCTTTACCTTTCGTGATCTCTGGAGTTCTCAGCCTATAAATATAAGTTCAGGCTTCCTGTTCCAAGTAACGGGAAACCAATTAGAGGGTTCATATATACACACAACACTAAACGCCCTTTCACTAAATTATCCAACTATGAGACTGAATATACTTTATTAGATTTAACAGCAACTTTACTAAACATCTAAGAAAGGTATCTTATGGCCCGAATATTCAACGGTTCAACAAATGCTTTAATTATTTTTGAATGCTATAGATCAATAAACCCAGATAAATATATTAATAGCTGATTTATAATAATACCTAGATGAGGTACCCAGCTGCGCCCGGGTCTCTCTTCCCCCCTCCCTTATACCCCTAATCGTCACCTTTCGCCCCTAATCAAATCCTCTCCCCACGACCGCTCTCCATCTTCCCATAATCCACCCAAAACTGCAGGAGGAAGCATCAAAACTCTATGGCATACACAATCCCTGATTTTATATCAGACTTCACGAAATTCCCAGGAGGGGGGACACTCAAGATGCTGATATTTCTTAAAGCATGAAAACAGAGCTGATTAACTGGCTGTCAGTCTTGCACCCACCCCATTAAGTTTCATGTGTGAAGGTTGGGTGAGGCCTCCTACTTCAGATAAGCAGACACACTTCCTATTTTATAGACGTACTAGGGTCTTTTTTTCCTCTTCTCTCTCATCTGTCATATTCCCCCTCTCCTATTTTCTCATCTCTGATCCTTCCCCTTCACCTTTCTCCCAGCAAATAGCTAGCACCAAGTATCTGGCCTCCACCCTCATACAGATATTCCTTCATATATATATATAAGGATCAGATTACAGTGGTAATTTAGCAGATTCAGCATTATATATTTTATAAATGCACTAATTACACACATTGTTTTTGTCTAGAGTTAGGTCTGAAACCAGGTAAGATACAAATTATCGATGACTTATTCCCATCCATGAACCACAGAATGGAGAGACGCTTCTTCATCTGTCCGCTCACGTTGGGCTGCGGGAGGTGACTGATGCGTTACTAAGCGCCGGCGCCGAGGTAAACGTCACTGACCACTCCGGCAACACGCCCATGCACGCTGCCATACTCGCCAGGCAGCGCGGCGAGGTACGATATTTATTTATTTATTTATTTATTTATTTATTTACATACAAGAAGGTACATTGGGTTTGTGAGAATACATAGCATAGTATTTACAATCTTGTAAAGCCACTAGTACGCGCAGCGTTTCGGGCAGAAGTAGGCCTACTAAATATTAGATAAATAATATTTAAATTGTAAAATCAAATTGTGAACATAATTTGGGAATAATAATTGATAACGATCTAACTCAAAGAAGATAAAGTATTGATATTGGAAATAAGGTCAATTGGGTATTAGGATTCATAGCAAAAAGTGTTTGAATTAAAGGCTCTAAGACAATGGATATACACACCAAGAGGTATACCCCGCTTCTTACAGTAAATACCGAGTTTACTTTAGTCCAGAACACAGTTTAGGACTAAAGTACACACACTAGAAGGTGAAGGGACGAGGACGTTTCGGTCCGTCCTGAACCATTCTCAAGTCAATTGTGATTATCTTAAGTCATGCGAGACTGCGGTTAGATTATACAGTAGTCGGTACAGTTGGGAGCATCGTACCTCAAGAATAAATGTAAATTCTTCTCGAGATTATACAGAGAAAGATGACTTAGCTAATTCCTTGGGAAAAATTTTCTTTCCCACAACAGTAGTACTCTATTGTAAGGTTGAATTAAATAATGATAGGCTACTTTATGGAAATTGTGTCGTTTTGAATTATAATATATATATATATATATATATATATATATATATATATATATATATATATATATATATATATATATATATATATATATATATATATATGCAATTGACGATCACTAAACACTGATCATTTGTATGCGGAAAAACCTCTCTCTCTTCCCCATGTCTTTGTGGTTTTTCCGCATATATATAGATATATGCAATTGACGATCATAAAAGACTGATCGTTTGTATGAGGAAAATCCAGAGAACTGGGAAAGAGAGATGAACGTTTCGGCTGATCAAAGCCGTTCTCAACACCACTGAGATGACAACAATCGTTTCCTGTAAGGTGTTTCATCACAGTCTACAATTGTCTCTGTAGGTTTTCCCTCATACAAATGATCGGTGTTTCTGATCATTTGTTTATGTTTATCATGTTTATATATATATGTTATATTTTAAATTTAGGCAGAGTAATTATTTTTAATTACCAATAGCAAGTCTCTTGTTTGTTATAATTAATATATAAACTAAATGTACTAGTGTGTGTGTCTTTTTGAGCACAGCTTTTGGCTTTGTAAACTGTCGTAATAAATAGTTTAAAGATGTCATGTAACCTCAAGATGAAACTCGACCATACATGTAATTTTGTATATTTTATATATATATAATGTGTGTGTATGTTCCTTCGGCAGAATAAGACTTGCTCGACGATACTGGAGGCGCTGCTGGAGGCAGGAGGGGACCTGCTGGTGGATGGGGAGGCGGGTCCCCTCCTTCACACCGCCGCCAGTGTGGGCTGCGTACAGTGCCTTCGTGTACTGCTCCGTCGGGGGGCCAGCATCGAGTCCAGGGTAGGTAAAATAACCGATTTTACAGGCTATTCATGCCTGTGCCACCTCTTGGGGCGACTTAATCTTCATCAATCAATAACACATTCACAAGACACTTTATGTAACTCAGGAGACGCCTTCAGAAACCTCTCCCCACCTCCTTCCCTCAGGACAGTAAGGGCCGGACTCCGCTCCACGCAGCCGTGGAGAGCGAGCAGCTGGAACCTGTCAACTTCCTGCTGGGGGAAGGTGCTGATCCAGAGGCCACAGACACGTTCCGTCAGTACCGCGCCCTCCACCATGCCATCCTGGTCGACTCCCCTGACCTCATACAGCGGCTGATGGAGGCTGGCGCCGACAGGAAAGTCAGGGACCGGGACGGGCTGACCTTGTTCCAGTTTTCTATGTTGAAGAGGAAGTACAAGGCCCTGGAAGCTCTTGTAAAGTGAGTATAGAGCGGTCTATGTTCAGATGCAGCAATACAGTAATTCTGTATAATTTGTTTTGTCGGAAGGACAGGCAGCCTGTATATTATATATATATATATATATATATATATATATATTATATATATATATATATATAGTATATTATATATATATATATATATATATATATATATATATATATATATATATATATATATATATATACATGTGTGTGTGTGTGTGTAAATCACGAAAAATAAACACGTGATTAAAAATGCGAGTGTCAGACCACGGAGGAAAATTGAAACGAATTTCCTTAAGTACTTTCGTATATTAAAACGAAACTCCTTCTGAAGATGTATTAGTATACGAAAGTACTTAAGGAAATTCCTGTTTCAATTTTCCTCCGTGGTCTGACACTGTCATTATATATATATATATATATATATATATATATATATATATATATATATATATATATATATATATATATATATTATATATATATATATATATATATATATATATATATATATATATATATATGCGAACAAGCCTGAATGGTCCCCAGGACAATATGCAACTGAAAACTCACACCCCAGAAGTGACTCGAACCCATACTCCCAGAAGCAACGCAACTGGTATGTACAAGACGCCTTAATCCACTTGACCATCACGACCGGACATAATGAGGTGATAGCCGATTTGCTAAAATGCTATGCCCAAGATTACTATCCGAGTGCCGGCGGTGGGGTGGTTCAAATAGCCTCGGCTATCACCTCATTATGTCCGGTCGTGATGGTCAAGTGGATTAAGGCGTCTTGTACATACCAGTTGCGTTGCTTCTGGGAGTATGGGTTCGAGTCACTTCTGGGGTGTGAGTTTTCAGTTGCATATTGTCCTGGGGACCATTCAGGCTTGTTCGCATTTGTGTTCCTCACGTGTGCCCCAAAGAATGAGGTGATTTGGTAAAATGCTATGCCCAAGATTACTATCCGAGTGCCGGCGGTGGGGTGGTTCAAATAGCCTCGGCTATCACCTCATTATGTCCGGTCGTGATGGTCAAGTGGATTAAGGCGTCTTGTACATACCAGTTGCGTTGCTTCTGGGAGTATGGGTTCGAGTCACTTCTGGGGTGTGAGTTTTCAGTTGCATATTGTCCTGGGGACCATTCAGGCTTGTTCGCATTTGTGTTCCTCACGTGTGCCCCAAAGAATGAGGTGATTTGGTAAAATGCTATGCCCAAGATTACTATCCGAGTGCCGGCGGTGGGGTGGTTCAAATAGCCTCGGCTATCACCTCATTATGTCCGGTCGTGATGGTCAAGTGGATTAAGGCGTCTTGTACATACCAGTTACGTTGCTTCTGGGAGTATGGGTTCGAGTCACTTCTGGGGTGTGAGTTTTCAGTTATATATATATATATATATATATATATATATATATATATATATATATATATATATATATATATATATATATATATATATTTGTTATATATGTTAGGCTTATATCGAGGTCCCCCAAGGTGGAACTACTGACCCTGCCCAGGATGCAACCCACAACAGTCGCCTAAATCCCGAGTACATATTTAAACTCCTAGGCGAACAAGAGGCATTAGGTGAAAGGAAACGTGCCCAACCATTTCTGTCCCGCCCAGAAACCCCGATTATGCGTCGAAAACGAACAAAAACCGTACATTAATGCACGCTTGTTGTCCATATCCTACTAGATCTTATGAGAATTCTCGTGTCACCCTTCTCTAAGACTTTCTGCAACGGATGCAGGTATAATAGCGGAGCATTAACTGACACACAACCTCACCCACCGACAGACTTGGGGTGACTGAAGTGAGCGACGACCAGAGCGTCATCCACTACTGCGCATGTGCCGGAAGTCAGCCAGCCATAGAGATCCTTCTTGACAACGGTGAGATGTTGCTCTGTAGTGTATGGCTGTTGCTCTGTAGTGTATGGCTGATGCTCTCTAGTGTATGGCTGATGCTCTGTAGTGTATGGCTGGTGCTCTCTAGTGTATGGCTGATGCTCTCTAGTGTATGGCTGATGCTCTAGTGTATGGCTGATGCTCTCTAGTGTATGGCTGATGCTCTCTAGTGTATGGCTGATGCTCTCTAGTGTATGGCTGATACTCTGTAGTGTATGACACATACTCTGTAGTGTATGGCAGATAATCTGTAGTGTATGGCAGACTCTGTAGCGTATGGCAGATACTCTGATATATATATATATATAGCCTATATAGTACTAGAAGTGTTCTAACTGGAGTTTGGGAAACCCCCCTAATGTTAGCAGGGGACAAGTGAAGTTGTCAGTCTGATTTCTGAAGTTAGTCATCTATAGTCTTGCTTGAGAGTATCTTGTAATAAGATTAGTGTTCCAATGTGATGGAAAATCTGCATTTACATGACCGGTAAGTTAATGAATTAACCTGTTTTCAGAAGAACGTATCCTGTTATAATTACTAACCCACATTAAATAAGTCAACCCACACATATGAAACGTAACGAAAGTGGAGTTTCAGTCCGTTCTGGGTCTCGTATCAACTCGTGTCCTCGGTTCAGATTCCCGAAGCAGTTACTGACGAACGTGTACATCTTTCCTCAATCTTTGACGGCTTTGGTGGCATTTATTAAACATTCTACAAGCATGAAAACTTCCCAATCAACTGTTGTTATTGTTGTAAACACCCTCCTGGTGCTCCGGAGCTCATCAACTGTTTAATAATTGTAAACAAAGCCGCCAGAGATTGAGGAAAGATATACACGTTCGTAAGTACTTGCGTAACTACTTCGTGAATCTGGCCCCCCCCCTCATCTTCCCTTCTGCATTAACTCACTTTCCCGCTCTTCCTCGTCACTTTAATTTCATATATTTACAGACTTCAACATCAACGAATCAGACAGTGACGGGCGGACGGCGCTGCATCACGCCATCTACTCCGGGCACGAGCTGCTGGTGCTCTTCCTCATCAACAGCGGCTGCAACATCAGGAAGGCGGACAAACACGGCGCTACGCCCCTGCACTACGCCGTCCGGTGGGGCGGCTCCGACGCCGTCCTCAGGCGTCTCGTCAAGAAGGAAGGCAACGTGGCCGCCGTGGACAGGCTGGGCCGCACGCCTCTGCACTATGCTGCTAGTACGTGTCACGTTGATATCTCTGTCTGTCTCTCTCTCTCTCTATATATATATATATATATATATATATTATATATATATATATATATATATATATATATATATATATACATGTTTGCTTATACTGCAAGACTTGTACCTTCTCTCTCTCTCTACTGCGATCTTATCAATCTTGCTCTGACGTCATATTATTATAATTCTTGAATTGTCTTTTTTTGTACTTTAAGAACAGTATAATTTAATTGTTTCTAATAATAACACACAGAGAAATCACACTAACTTGATCTAGAAAATCTACTTGATCATCAACTAGAAAATCAACTTGAGCTCTGAGGTGACTCGAACCCGCGACCAAGGGATTGCTAGCGCAACCTTAGCTCCCGGGTCCCAGTCACCTCAGAGCTCCAGTTGATTGTCTCAATAATAGTTTGTATTATTCATATCTATAATATCAGCAATAACGTTAAAATACAAATGATTGTTATTGTGAGAGAAGGCCTAATATATATATATTATATATATATATATATATATATATATATATATATATATATATATATATATATATATATATATATATATATATATATATATATATATATATATATATGGGGGTATAGGAAAGGCAATATGGTAGCTTCTGAATGCATGTGAATTTTGTCTTCGACTGAATACAGTATTTACATTTCCCTGGACACTGTATCTGTGCTTCCCCCCTCCTGTAATCCCGTACATGTCCATCTAGATTGTACTTGTTCACATACCCCTTGAAGCCCAGACTGTACCTGCCCCATTCCCCCCCCCCCTAGAATGAACTAGCTCATATAGCCACTTGTCTCCTAACAGGCAAGAGTTCCATCCTGTCAGACATGTATATCCTCCTGAACAACGGCGCCAAGCTCAACACCACTGACAACCGCGGCCTCACCCCGCTCCATCTCGCCTCGCGCCTCGGCAACGAGTCCCTCGTTCGAATCCTCCTGGACAGCGACGCACGACACGACATCCGCGATTGCGACGACTTCCTGCCCATCGACCATGCCAAGGAAAACGGACACAACTGTATCATCAAGCGCCTGGAGTCCTACGCGCTCAAGAAGGAGAGAGAGAAAGACCCGAGATTCGGACTGTACACGCCGAAGAAGCAGGGGAAGGGAGGGAGGGAGGAAGATGGTGGGGACGAGGAAGAGGATGATAGTGAAGGACTGAAGATTCAGAGTAGGTACAGGCTGAGTCTTATGCGGTAGGAAGGTGATCTGAGACAGTCTGGGGGATTGTGGAATCTGTCTGGAGTAGTCTGGGGATTGTTGAATCTGTCTGGAGTAGTCTAGGGATTATGGAATCTGTCTAGAGTAGTCTGGGGATTGTAGAATCTGTCTGGAGTAGTCTGGGGGTTGTGGAATCTGTCTGGAGTAGTCTAGGGATTATGGAATCTGTCTAGAGTAGGCTGGGGATTGTAGAATCTGTCTAGAGTAGTCTGGGGATTGTAGAATCTGTCTAGAGTAGTCTGGGGGTTGTGGAATCTGTCTGGAGTAGTCTGGGGATTGTGGAATCTGTCTAGAGTAGTCTGGGGATTGTGGAATCTGTCTAGAGTAGTCTGGGGATTGTAGAATCTGTCTGGAGTAGTCTGGGGATTGTAGAATCTGTCTAGAGTAGTCTGGGGATTGTGGAATCTGTCTAGAGTAGTCTGGGGATTGTGGAATCTGTCTAGAGTAGCCTGGGGATTGTAGAATCTGTCTAGAGTAGTCTGGGGATTGTAGAATCTGTCTAGAGTAGTCTGGGGATTGTAGAATCTGTCTAGAGTAGTCTGGGGATTGTAGAATCTGTCTGGAGTAGTCTGGGGATTGTGGAATCTGTCTGGAGTAGTCTGGGGATTGTGGAATCTGTCTAGAGTAGTCTGGGGATTGTGGAATCTGTCTAGAGTAGTCTGGGGATTGTGGAATCTGTCTATAGTAGTCTGGGGATTGTAAAATCTGTCTAGAGTAGTCTGGGGATTGTAAAATCTGTCTAGAGTAGTGTGACACGACGACTCTCTCCATCCTGGGCCCTTATGTGGGTTGGATCATTAATTATAAACAACTTTATTGTAACTTATTTTCTGTTTGAAATTTTTAGGCTTTCTGAAACTATTTGGTGGATGTAATTTTTGAAACTGTACGGAAGTAATGAATGATTTTTTTTTGTTAACTATCTGAAATTGATGTAAGCTTTCTGAGATTTACAATGTTTGAACATTTTTTAAGACTGTCAGGAATTAATGAAAGTTGTGTAGAGTTTTGTGAAACTGATGGAAGGTGTAGAGTTGTCATAATTAATATTGAAGCTATGTACTTAAATCACAGGAAAGTAATGTCGGTACAAGGAAATGGGGGGATCGAACCTGCATCCTGGAATAACAATGAAACAATATGGAAACTGCCTAAACTGTTTGGGAAATGGCAGTTTTGGTCGGTCGGGTTAGGTAATTTTGGCGTGTCTCGCTACTGTATTTTGATCCTTATGGATAACCCGTTCTCTTGAGTTGCCACACACCGGACAAAATAAGGCTACCTTATCTCTCCTTAAGGTTGCACAGAATCAAAGCAAAAGTATTAACATGTTTGTAAACGATTTTAGTAATTTAAAACTTGTTTTGAAAGCAATGATAGAATGAGAATAATAATAATGATAATAGTCGCAGTCTCTCGCCATATAATGGAGTGGTATCAATAAGAGACTTATCAACAAGGGAGAAGTGTCAACAAAAAGACTTGTCAATACAAAAAAAGAGATGTCACTAAATTATCAATAGACAGTTGTCAATAAGAGACATTTGGTCAACAAGATAGTGAGATAAGAGACATTTGGTCAACAAGAGAGTGATATAAGAGACATTTGGTCAACAAGATAGTGAGATAAGAGACATTTGGTCAACAAGAGAGTGATATAAGAGACATTTGGTCAACAAGATAGTGAGACAAGAGACATTTGGTCAACAAGATACTAAGAGCAAGTAAATCCTGAGTTAATTCAGTGACCTTAAGACTCCCTTTAAGGATCCTAACTTTTTTGTAGTTTTGTTAACCAAAATCCCATTTTATAATGGGTACGCTGGACTTTGTTAATTAATAATAATAAGTTAATAATAATTAATAAAATAATTAATAGTAATAACTATACGCTATCAAGAGGCTACACCTTTTTAAACCTTAATACTAGGCTTTGTTTACGTTTGTGTATGTGTCGTGTGATAATGATTCATTTTTTTCGGGGACAGGCACCCTGTGTAAATATATATAAATACGTATATATATTTATATATATACGTTAGGTTTATATCAAGGTCCTTCCTAAGACCGAACTACTGACCTGCCCCAGGATATAACGTCATAACAGTTGACTAACTCCCAAGTATCCATTTACTGCTAGGTGAACAGTCGCATTAGGTGAAAAGAAACTTGTCCAATCATTTCTGCCCCGCCCGAGATTCTCGATTGTGAGTTGTGAACGGAGCCAACTGTACTACCAAGATCCTAGCAGTATGGCGTGTATTTTGGTGTATGAAGTGCTGTCCTACAATGTAATGAAAACAAATATAGGCATATGTGTGTGTGTATGTGTATTATAATATGCAGCTGAATATGTGCAAGCCCTTAGGGTCCTCTCACCCTATCATTCTTGTAGCCTAGCACAAGAATTTCTTGCGCTTCAGTCGTTATGACCGACGAAATAGTGTGTGTGTGTGTGTGTGTGTGTGTGTGTGTGTGTGTGTGTGTGTGTGTGTGTGTGTGTGTGTGTGTATAAATCCTAAGGTACTAGTCAGTGACTGATAATTTGGAGAGGTTTAAAAAAGAAGGTACGCGCGTTAATCCTTGTCGGAGGCGGGTTTGGGTGACTTTGTTTGGTTCAGCTGTGTGACATAAAGTTTCTGTTTTGTTTTATACGCCATTGTTTATGTTTGTAACGAAATATGTAATTATAGAAATAAAAAAAATATTGCCTTCTTTTTGTTTGATATGCCAGACATTAGGTGCTTTGCTTACACACACACACACACACACACACACACACACACACACACACACACACACACACACACACACACACACACACACACACACACACACACACACAATACTGACCTAAAAAACAATGTGCGTGTGACAAGTGTAGCTACCAGATCAGGCACACCGAGGGCTTCATTAAACAAAGCGGTGACTATCTCCCCTTTCCTTGTAATACTGTTGTAAGGTCTCTGTTATACGGTTGTAAGGTCTCTGTTGCTCATGTCCTACCATTCCCTTCCCTTACACCAACGGATATAACAACTTAGAACATAACTCCCCTTCACAGTTTCCACCCAAGAAACTCCTCAAATCAGCTCTTGTGAAACTATATCAATTAGAACAAGAAATGGGGCAAGTTAGGGGAGACAGTGTTGAATGGGAGCCCATCAGGAAGGATTCCAACACAATATCGATGTAATCCTCTAAATATATAAGCTTCAGGGGGGACTATTTCCGGAACAATGCTGACCTCAATGAGCTACAATGAGCTAAAAGAAGAGGAGGAGGATGAAAGGGGGGATAAATTGGGTTAGTTTTACCCAATGAAGGCTTTATATAAACGCAAAGAAGAAAGAGCCGACAACATCAGTATCCAGGAGTCACAGAGAGACCCGTCACCCCCTGTCCAGCTCTCCTCGTCTCTGGTAAGGAACGCACCAAGCAATTCACTTTTGAGTCTCTTCAATACCTTGGCTGGGCGCTGGTTGAGTTTAGATAAGCGATAAACAATGATTCAGCTTGGGGCAAAATGCGTAACGTGTTGCGAAGGTTGAAGTCACACTGCCTGTCAACGACTATAGGGTGCGTTACGGGGCTATTCATGCCCGTGCCACCTCTTGGGTGGCTTTCATCTATTGATACTGGTGATGGCTCAAAAGGGCCACCACTTACGGGCTATTCATGCCCGTGCCACCTTTTGGGTGGCTTAATCTTCATCAATCAATCAATCTGGGTGGCTTAATCTTCATCAAGCAATCACTTGACTAGCGCGCGCCGCGGGGAATAATGGCTTGTCAGGAAAGAAACTGCTAGGCTATCGAAGCTCTCCACTTCCCTCCCCCCCCCTTCCCCAACGACTGACCTTCCCCAAGTGGGACTCCCAACTCTTGCCCAATTCACGGATTCTTACTGCTAAAAAAAACATACAACTGAATGCGCCCAAACGTGTCCTTTGTATCCTGGATTCCTGAGCTGACTCTTCATGATTTATTATGCGTGTTCTCGGAAGAGCCGCGTTCTCTCGATTTCCCTTCCGGAAATAAAAAAAAAAATGTAGTGGTTTAGCCTAGTCAAAATGTTTCAAAACATAGGCAACCCACATAGCTTATCAGAAACGATAATTATTAGGCAAGTGAAGCGTCAATTTTGCGATGTTTTTAATTAACAACAAAATTAAAATTATTTTTATAATTTATTTAATAAAATAAATTTTATTTAAATTTAATTTAATTAAATTTATTTAAATTTTTAATTTGAATTAAATTTAAAAACAATAATTATTGTTTTTAATAAACCACAGCAATTTTCACGTCGGGGTCGATTGCGCAAAAAATGTAGTGCGTTCAGAGAGAACAAGTTCTATTGCGCATCCTTTCTCAATTTAGAGTCAATAGTGCATATAATGACTGACTTAGGTTAACAAGTCAGTATTTGACTTATTATCTGTCAACCGATTGACAGGATGACACTCTTATGCGGTTTAATAACAAATGTCTTTCTCTATTATAAAATAACTATTGTATTTTTGTATTTTTTGTACAGTTAGGCCTAGAAAAGGTTAGGTTTTGGTTTCGTTGATTTAAAGAGTTTACAGAAGAGGCTGGAAGGGAATGAAGCACGTCTCGAATCATAGTTTCGTACAGTCAGAAACACGCCTCGAATCATAGCTTTGAACACAGTCAGAAGTACGTTTTAAGTCATAGCTTCGAATAGTCAGAAACACGTCTCGAATCATAGCTTCGAATAGTCAGAAACACGTCAGGAATCATAGCTTCGAATAGTCAGAAACACGTCAGGAATCATAGCTTCTAATAGTCAGAAACACGTCTGGAATCATAGCTTCTAATAGTCAGAAACACGTCAGGAATCATAGCTTCTAATAGTCAGAAACACGTCAGGAATCATAGCTTCTAATAGTCAGAAACACGTCAGGAATCATAGCTTCGAATTGTCACGAAAACGTCTCGAATCATAGCTTCGAATAGTCAGAAACACGTCTGGAATCATAGCTTCTAATAGTCAGAAACACGTCAGGAATCATAGCTTCTAATAGTCAGAAACACGTCAGGAATCATAGCTTCGAATTGTCACGAAAACGTCTCGAATCATAGCTTCGAATAGTCAGAAACACGTCTCGAATCATAGCTTCAAACACAGACTGACGAATGTACAAGATACAAACCTACCGAGACATTTTGTACATACGCATCATGAACCAGCCGGCCTTGTGTTGTGATGATAGGCTTCAGTAAACCGTTTCTCTGATCTCTGACACCAAAGAAGCAAATGTGACTCAACTAGATTATAATCAACTCAACTATTATTATAAACAAATTCTAGACTTGAATCTGGCTTGGCGATATTAGTTTGCATATTCTACAGCACGAATAATTTGCAGATATTATGCGGGATACATTTCTATAAGTTATTACCGGAAGCCATTCAGATTTCAAGTGAATCTTTTTAACAGTTTGCTAATTATATTCATGTTTTCTGACAGGTGTGAGACGGAGCCATGGCACTGCTGGATGGACTTACACTGCCAGGTGCAGGGATGACTAATGACACTTACCTCATACGTCCGGCACTCTTCAGGTGAGAAAGTTATCGTACATTCATTCATAATGTTATTGCACAATTATCGTTCACTATTTTCTACAGTTGAGATTTTGCTGTTAAATTCATCAGTACACATAAATATATATATACATATACATATTATTCAATAGGACTCAAAGGGGTATTAGATCACTAATACTAGCACGAATGTTCTATATTTTTCACTAGAAAGGATATCTGGCAGTGCCCGAGTCTGTCTGTCTGTCTGTCTGTCTGTCTGTCTGTCTCTCTCTCTCTATTTCTCCATCGCACTCCAATTCCTTTTCTCTCTCTTCTCCCTCCCTCTTTGAGTGCCCCAGTAAATGTAATGTAACGAAAAGATGAAAGACTGCTCAAAAAACTCTATGCAAATGAAATACACAATTTCATGCTTCATCAAACTCACAGGAGGGTCGCTGTAATAGCCGATATTTCTTAAAGGGAGGCAATGTGGGCGACCCCAGCCAGCCTATGACAGTCACATACCACCCGCATGTTTACGTGCAAAGTTAGGTGAAGCAACCACCCAACGTTTGGTGTCGAACCTTGGGCAGACATTGCAGACATTCTTGTTTACAGAAGGGAACTATCAGGGGGAAAGCGCGAAGCCATTACGACTATATAGCACTTGGGAAGGGGTCAGGATAAGGATTTGGGATGGGCCGTGGGAAAGGAATGGCGCCCAACCACTTGGACGGAAGGGGATTGAATACCGACCTGCATGAAGCAAGACCGTCGCTCTACCGTCCAAAGTGGTTGGACTTTTTGTTTATAGAACTGTATGTTCTGGTCTTGAGAAGGCCATTTTTTTCCACCTCAGCCTTTGAAAACGTTAACAGTCAACGAAGCGTATATATTAGGGTCAGGTCACATAAAAAGATAACAAATGAACTTTGCAGTTAATTTTTCATTCCTGAGCCTACTGGGCTCAGTCATATCTTCATTTGAAACTGTGTTTGGAGTCAGCCTCCACCACATCACTGCCTAGTGCATTCCATTTACTAACAACTCTGACACTGAAAAAGTTCTTTCGAATGTCTCTGTGGCTCGTTTGGGTATTCAGCTTCCACCTGTGTCCCCTTGTACGTGTGCCCCTTGTGTTAAATAATCCATCCTTGTCCACCCTGTCAATTCCCCCTGAGAATTTTGTATGTGGTGATCATGTCTCCCCTAGCGCTTCTGTCTTCCAGCGACGTGAGGTGCAGTTCACGTAGTCTGTCCTCATAACTCATGCCTCTTAGTTCTGGGACTAGCCTAGTGGCATACCTCTGAACTTTTTCCAGCTTCGTCTTATGCTTCACTAGATATGGGCTCCATGCTGGGGCTGCATACTCCAGGATTGGTCTTACATATGTGAGATACAAGGTTCTGAAGGATTCTTTACACAGGTTTCTGAAAGCAGTTCTGATGTTAGTCAGTCTCACATAGGCCGCTGATGTTATTCTTTTGATATGGGCTTCAGGAAACAGGTTTGGCGTGATATCAACTCCCAGATCTTTCTCTCTGTCCGTTTCGCGAAGGACTTCATCTCCTATTCGGTATCCGGTATCCAATGTGTGTGTGTGTGTGTGCACTACCTCTGATAAGATTGAGTACCAAATGCCTCATAGAATGAAATAAAAAGAGCATTCGGAGAAAAATCATGTTATTTGTGAATCAATCTATGTTCCGTATGGACAATAAACAACAATTCTCAATTCGTTAATTGTCATTACTTTCCTGAAGTCTCAAGATTAGCTTCTTAGAAAATTGTCATAAGCACTTTTAATATAAAAGGAAATAATCCTTAGATAGGCTTACTAATAGGAAATGTTTGACTGATGACGCGGAGTTGTGTGTACCGTCGTCAGCTGGCACGACTTACATGCGAGGGGGAACTAAAGCTTCCCTTATTAGTGTACGTGTGTACTGGCTCGGCCTGTACTTGAGCAACCCGTCCGTCCTCCTCGCAGAACGTTGCATTTTGACGTATACTCTACCTCAGGCTAAAAATTGTCGTACTTAAAAATGGCGGCGGATCACGAAATTGACATACTGTCCCACTTTCTGTTTTGGGCCCTCTGGTAGGTTAGGATAAGGGCACTTTAGTACGAAAGTTTCTTTACGTTGGGAATCTTTAGGAGGACGGGCTGATCTGAGGGCTTCTTAGCGTCATGATCAAGGTTGCCCCTGAACCCGTTGAGTCTTATAGGCCTATATTAACAACATTCGAAATCGCGCTCTTAAATACATGTACAATTATAATAATACTTTCCTACTAAATAACCCACTAAATAACGTATTCATACAAACGGTAGCCTATTTAATACGAAAAGTGACAAAAATTGAAAATATTGTCTATATGTCTGAATTTATTTACGCGTTACCAGGCCAGCTGTTAGCTGACCCATCTTCCCTAAGTAGTACTACCTATCGCTACTATATACATTGATGTATATAGTAGCGATAGTTTGTACAGCTAATATACATTGATGTATATAGTCCCCAATGTACATGTTGTACTCCAAAACTGAATGTACCGTTGTCCTCCAAGAGAGTCCACGTTTTGTACTTTGGGAATTCTAAAAGATTCTAAATAATTTTAGAGCAATTCTTAATTCTAAACGGAAAAACCGTAAACTTGTCTTAGGCCTCAATAAGGAAACCAGAGCCTAAAATATACAATCTTAGGCCTAATTCAGTGCTATATGTGATATACTAGTCCTAGTAGTAGTTAGGTCTATAAGATTAATCACTTTTTGTATTATTGTGTTATTGTTTAGATGCATCAGTTCAGATTTTGTTGATCCGGTCTGCTGCAGATTCAGGTATTAACAAGTGGGAGGACAGGTTGCAAGATTCAGTAGGAAATAATTGGTAACTTCCTACCGAAAAATATGAATGAGAGACATTAATATTTTTGTTAGAAAACAAAAATTGTACTGAAAATGTACAGCTAATATTGATTAGTTAGATGAAGCCAAGTTTACTTTGTTCTAAGCTGAATTAAGTTATAAGAATGGTTGTAAAGTTAGAAAAGTTGAACTGTTATTAATGATTAAAATAAGTTGTATATGTTAGTATATTGGTGACTTGCTATTGTTGCATTTGCTGATTGTTAGTAAATTGGTGTCGTGTGATGTGTGAATGAACCGAGAATTAGCTACAAAAAATTAAGAACACGTGATTGGTGTTTTGAGGATGTGTGCTAAGGCGAGTTATGATACCGTAGCTGTGATTGACCGTACAATGAGAACTGAGTTATGATTGGTACACAAGTTATGTGAGAGCAGGGGACAAAATAGCTGTGATTGGCCTTTTGGCGGGCGCTGAGTAATGATTGGTACACGAGTTACACGAGAGTTTCGAAAGCCTAGCTGTGATTGGCCTTTTAGAGAGTGTTGAGTTATGATTGGTACACGAGTTACTCGAGAGTTTGGAGAGCCTAGCTGTGATTGGCCATTCATTATCAAGATATCTCCCTCTGACGCAACACCTCCACGATCTGCTCAACAGGTCTGACGAAGGAGACATCAATGCTACTTCAAAAATACAAATTATTAAGCTCTGCATGTAAGACTTTAATAAAGTAATCAGTAGTTAGATCACATTAGAGTAATAAGCACATTATTCTTTATCTAAACCCTCTTAACACTTTCAGCAACTCTGTATAAGCGTGTTATTTCTCATAGCTATTTATTTAAGCAGATTATTATTAGTTTACATATTCAAAACAAATTATTTAAGTCCCTCTTGAAGTGTCCCGTTCATATAAGTGCATGTGTTCAACAATTTTATAAGTGTTTATGTTATTTATTCTTAAATTAATAACATTTAAGTTGGTAATATCACTTCTTCCACGTCTGTGTTTTAAGTTTGTTAAGATACTTATATGAGAAAAGCAAATACTTATTTGAATTTAGGTACAAACGAAAATATTCTTTCTAAATGCTCTTTATTTCCTTCTCTAAGGCTATGGGTCCCCACAATTGTACCTGAGGTGGTACCCCGAGATTATATATATATATATATATATATATATATATATATATATATATATATATATATATATATATATATATATATATATATATATATATATTATATAAACTTAAACTTATTTATTAAGGGTTAAGAGATAATTAAAATAGAAACATTACAATATGGACATTTCTTCAGACTAAGATCTGACTCTATAAGCCAGGTGTATTGACGAGCTCCGATACGTTTCTGATTAAGTAAAAACCCCGTCAAATTTGACGTTATCAAATCGTAAAAAAATGGGCTGAAGCCTCTTCCTCTGTGACCCCCACCACCTTACAGGTCAGGCGAGGGCGTGGCGGCCGGTGGGCGCTACGAAATGAGGATGCTTGGCTGGAACACCCCTTCAGAGTACATGGATTACGTCCACCCGTACTGGAAGACCTTCCAGGCCCCGAACCCCTTCCTCCATTACATGCTCGCCGTCCTCTACATCATGTTCATGTTTGCCGCGCTCGTCGGCAACGGTGTCGTCATCTGGGTGTTTACCAGGTGAGCTGACATAAGTATTTAGGCGCCAAGCCGGGGGGAGTAAGTAAGTAATTATCAATAGAAGGCACCAAACCGGGAAGGCTATGTAGTAGCCAAGCCGGCGGGGAATGTGTGTGTGTCCAGGTCAGTAAAATTTAATTTATCTCGAGTTTTTTGTTTGAAAAACTGCGTAATGACACCCCCAATTTGTTATGGTAGGCTTGTTCTTCATGCTAGAAGCCGAGGGTAGCTTATTTTTCCTCTGACAGACTGTGGGAAGCTTATTGTTCTTCTGCCAAGCTGTGGAAGCTTGTCATATGGCAAGCTGCAAAAATCTTTCTTACATAGTGGAGACGAGAGAGGGTTGATGGAGTACGTCATCATGTTCTCATTTTGAGCTTAACATTGTTATGATGTGTAAAATCTGGGGCAAACCAGCATAGCTCTACCTTATCCTGTGGTAAAGTAAAGCAACATTACTTTATCCTGTGGTAAGGTAAACCAACATTACTTTATCCTGTAATAAGGTAAACCAACAAATGAAATAAAGTTTTGTTTTAATATCTATCATACCATGTTACCAGTGCCCACCCGCATCTGCTCTTGGCTTCTCTCCCTTGTACGTGGGAGAAGTCTTGATAGTGTCTCCCAGAGCGCGAGTCTCCCACTGTTGTACTTTTCTATAACGTTTGAAACATCCTCGCTGCAAAAATTCACACATGTTCCAGCACGTAGCCGTAAATCCATCTCTATTCCCCCGGTTTATTTGTCACAGTAAACCAGCTTAGTGTCGATAGTCCCAACTTAGTGTCCATATCGAGCTTAAGTCACTAGTCGTGTTCACCCGAACAGCGCCAAGAATCTGCGGACGCCGTCCAACATGTTCATCATCAACCTGGCCATCCTGGACTTCATAATGATGCTCAAGACGCCGGTGTTCATCGTCAACTCCTTCAACGAAGGACCCATCTGGGGCAAGCTCGGCTGCGACACCTTCGCTCTCATGGGGTCCTACTCCGGCGTCGGTGGGGCCGTCACCAACGCCGCCATCGCTTACGACAGATACAAGTAAGATCAGGTGATGGTGGAGGTGTTGAGCCTAAGGTCTATCAACGTGTGGAGGGGTTATCAAGGCCACCACAACACCTTACTGGCCAACCAGTAAGGTGTTGCTCAACCCAATTCTGCTCGAAACGCTGCGCGTACTAGTGGCTTTACAAGACTGTAATTACCATTTTATGTATCCTCACATTCCTAATGTTCCTTCTTGTATATGCATAAATAAATAAATAAATAACCAGCGAGAATACTTCAACCCTGGACATTGTCCAGAGCGAAGTATACTCTCAGTGTATATACTCTGAGTATACGCAGTGAGTATACACACAGAGGGATCCTATACACATTATAGGATCACTAAACTTAAACATTCTTAGGTGTATACTAGGCCAAGCAATGTTTCAGTTTATTTTATATTTTTTCTCGGACTGAAATGAATAGAAAAAACGTGAAACTTGTTGATTCCAACAGCACACACAATGGTTCGCTCGACCAAATAGTTGCTAGAATTACTATCCTTTCAGGAGGACGGATAGTCACGAGGGCGACTGACTTGACAGTGTTAGTCTCTGCCACAGTTGTGTACATAGTAAATATGCTCAAAGATGCTCTAAAGTGTCACAGAGTGAACGACAGACAGATAGATAAACACATAGTAATAGGCTCACTTCCATTTACATTACTAGACAGCTAATTACTCAACCACCGCAGGACCATCGCCAAGCCATTCGAAGCCAAGATATCGCGAGGGACGGCGCTGATGATGGTGGTGGGAATATGGGCGTACGCCTCGCCGTGGGCGCTGCTGCCCCTCTTCAACATCTGGGGCAGATTTGTGCCAGGTCAGTTGGATGGGTCAGGGAGGGAAGGTGAGGGAGGGAAGGTGAGGGAGGGAAGGTGGGGGAGGGAAGGTGAGGGAGGGAAGGTGAGGGAGGGAAGGTGAGGGAGGGAGGGTGAGGGAGGGAGGAAGTAGGGAAGGAAGGAAGGTGACATTAAAACCATTAAACAAAATATCAGTTATTAAGCAAACGAAGAATTATTATGTAGCGTTTTTGGTGGCCATGTTTGGTGTAAGGCAGCATGAGGCTACAGTCCCCATTATACTAACTATCCCGTCCCCTCACTCTCCTGAGGGCTTCCTCACCACCCTCTCTCCCCCCCAGAGGGCTTCCTCACCACCCTCTCTCCTCCCAGAGGGCTTCCTCACCACCCTCTCTCCCCCCAGAGGGCTTCATCACCACCTTCTCTCCCCCCCAGAGGGCTTCCTCACCACCCTCTCTCTCCCCAGAGGGCTTCCTCACCACCCTCTCTCCCCCCAGAGGGCTTCCTCACCACCCTCTCTCCCCCCCAGAGGGCTTCCTCACCACCCTCTCTCCCCCAGAGGGCTTCCTCACCACCCTCTCTCCCCCCCCAGAGGGCTTCCTCACCACCTGTACCTTCGACTACATGAGTGAGGACGCGAGCACGCGCGCCTTCGTCGGCTCCATCTTCGTCTTCGCCTACATCGTCCCGGGGAGCCTCGTCTTCTACTTCTACGGCCAGATCTTCGTCCACGTCAGAGCTCACGAGCAGGCCATGAGGGAGCAGGTACGGTACACCAGGTACTCAGGGTACACCAGAGTATAGCCAGGTACACCAGGGTACATCAGAGTATAGCCAGGTACACTAGGGTACACCAGAGTATAGCCAGGTACAAAGGGTACATCAGAGTACAGTCAGGACCACCAGGGTACACTCGTGGACAACGAAGGAGCAGGTACGGTACACCAGTTACACCAAAATATACCAGGATACTTGTGTACCATGAGAGAGCAGATACGGAACAGCGAGTATGGTACACCAGGGTACAACAGGTACACGTGGAGCATGAGAAAGCAGGTACGGTACAGCAAACCTCGAACACACACACACACACTCACCCGTCTCTTCTGGCACAGGCCAAAAAGATGAACGTCGCCAACCTGCGAAGTGTGGGTTCGCACGAAGACCAGGAGAAGTCCGTCGAGATCCGTATTGCTAAGGTCTGCATGGGTCTGTTCTTCTTGTTCCTGATCTCCTGGACCCCCTACGCTGTCGTCGCCCTCATCGCCGCCTTCGGGGACAGGTGAGGAGGTGTGAGGGGCGAGGGAAGTGAGGAAGTGTGAGAGACGGGCGAGGTGAGGGAATTTGAGGGAGGGGGGGGGGGGAGAAGGAGAGGAAGGTGGGGGACTGCGATAAAAATATGATTATATTTATATTATTTATCTGTAAATACAAATGTCTGTTTGTGTGTGTGACTGAGGCTGGAGGCCAGCTTCGCCCAACATTTCATAGTAATTGGTGTGTGGTACATGCCCAACATGGACGGGTCAGAATTGGCATCAATGAAAAAAGTGATTCATACATGACACTGCTAAACATACCCCCCACGAAAAAAATTCGCAATACCAATTATGACTCTGAATTACTACTAACATTATGACTTTCCCATACCAGTAAAACTTTAAGCGTTGATCACGTAAAAATATTGCGAAACAAATTCTAGCTATCATACTTTGGCTGTAATAGACAGATCAGCGAGTTCGCGATCAGGCCCATGCAGCACCTGAAGACCCACTGCCACGCCTTCCTGTCCCTCACATTGTACCACATTGTACCAGATTGTTCAATAAATCTCTGAACTGTATGTTTGACAAATCTCTCACCCTGTCCATGGAGGACAGAAGAAAATGTATATATGCTGATACAGGTTTTCAGGTTTTCTTTGAATGTAATACTTAGTTATAATAATAATAATAACAATAAAATCAGTAGGAGCCGTGATAAGGGTTCGAACCTAAGCGGATCCCAGGCACACACCCTAGTCAACCAGGCCACGAGATGGTCAAAAAGGATTGCAACCTGGAGTTCTACTGAGCTCACAAGGGTCTCCTGAGGCTCCCACTCCGGCTCCAAGCCGGACCAGGATTTTCTCCCCACAATTTCCCAATGCACTCTGGCTCTATCATCCAGGAATGTTCTACCTTTGACTCTCTCTCTCCTCTTGTGTCTTTAGTAGAACTCGAGGTTGCAATCCTTATTACCATGTCGTAGCCTAGTTGGCTAGTGCGTAGGAAAAATAAATAATAATAATAATAATAATCAATAAAGCTCACACATTGCCAAACTGTCCACAGGTCCAAGTTGACGCCTCTGGTGTCTATGATTCCTGCACTCACTTGCAAGTTTGTTGCGTGTGTTGACCCCTGGGTGTATGCCATCAACCACCCTAGATACAGGTATGTACACCCCCATGGTATAAGGCAGTTCACCCCTAATAGAGGTCAGTACACCCCTGATATAGATGCCCTCTCTACCTCGGGTACTACTCCTTACCCCTTCACATGCTGACTTAGTGCTTTATGTTGATAAATTCTTCCTCAGGTTGGAGCTGCAGAAGCGCATGCCCTGGTTCTGTATCCACGAGGAGAAGCCTCAAGACACGATATCTCAATCAACTTGCGAAACGGAAAAGGCTTAGATAAAGCTATAATCTACGACACCTACGCCAGATGATCACCTCTTGCTAAGAGAGATTAACGGATTATTAATAAACTTAACCAATCCCTCACAGAGAGAGCCACGAATCTCTAACGTCAATAATAATAATAATAATAATAATAGTAAAAAAAAAAAAAAAAAAAAAAAAAAAAAAAAAAAAAGTACAAACGGATTTGTCCAAACTCCAACAGGGAGGATTATGATTATTGTGTCGATAAGAGACTACAGACTATATATATCAGTGTTGATACATTAACTATATCGGTGTTGATGGGGGGAGGGGACCTAACAATAGTATGACAAATACAAATTCATCCTTGCCACGATCAGAGAAGCCTAACGATAATGCAGTATCAACAACAGAGCACCTATATACTTAAACAGAGTCCCAACTAGAGGGACTCTTCAAGTCAGAAACAGAAACTTAAAAAATATAGAGAAAACTTGGATGGACCGTCAGGAGCACATCAATGCGGTTCACAAATTAAAATGCAACATTTCAGAGGATTCATGCTAGTCATCTGTCGTTACAATTATTGTTAACGGTAAATATCGAAGGCCAAGCTCTACTGACGATAAAACCTGGAATAAATCCTTCAGTCTCCCTATTTGTGTAAAGAAACTATATTTTCCTACAAATTCTTAGAGACAGATTCGGTCGAAATAGAAGACTGTCATCCATCTTGAGTTCTGAATGTTCTCAGAAGTCTATATTAACTATATTGTGGTTTGTGAAGTCTCTAAAGGTCTCATAAATCTATGCTATGCATCCTATAATCTGCAAAGGTCTAAGAAACCAATGTAACCCATCGTGAGATCTGTAAAGGTCTGTACAGGCCTCAGAAGCCTATGTTATCATATTGTCTTTGTAATAGTGCCTCGAGCGTCGTTATTATGTAGCTATTATGACAATTTTCGTGGCATCACTGTGAGATAATTCTGAAACACTCATTGATGCACATTAGCGTTCCCATCACCCCTGGTCCAGTTAATAGTGAACACAGGATCAGTATTAAAGAGAGAGAGAGAAATATTGTGGCAACAACTCTAGCACCACTCCCAGCCTGGAACGGAAGCTAGGACTTGCTTTCCAGCTAGGACTTGCTCTCCAGGTGGGACTTATACAGTCTCCAGCTGGGATTTGTAGCGTGCGTGGAGGGTTGCATAGCACATTCTGTGTTCCATGGACATACCATTAATCCTTAGAAATAAAATTCCCAGCAACTATACTATACTTGTAATTTTCCTTGGCTAACAAGATTTTGATGGATTACGAGCGATAATAACCCCTTGATTCAACCTTGACGATGAGAGGACGTCTCAACACCTGCTCTGCCTGGGGACCGCTGGAACACGTGACGCAGTAGTACCTAGTAGTAAACATCCATCAGTCTACCATCAGCCAGTAGTAGGTGTCCAAACCCAGTAGGTACTACCACACCCTGTAGTACCTACTAGATCTGGATACTATCGGCGAACGTTCCCATTCAACGGCCCAGGTTGTTGTCAAGCCTGGCACACAACTATCCCCTTGGCGGTCTAGGGAAGACGATAGATTTTTCTGATTTCTGCCCGATTCTTCAGGCGGTGTCCGATGTCAACTTGACCGAGAAGTGTGGTGGTGGACGGCTGACTCCTACTCTGCCGTAGGTCACTGGAAAACGTTTTCCCCCCAATTGGGTACGAGTTTAAGAGGGAGGCCGTATTGTTTCTGGCGCGGCTTTGACTACCCTGGGAGCCGGTCAGCCGAGCGGACAGCACACTGGACTTGTGATCCTGTGGTCCCGGGTTCGATCCCGGGCGCCGGCGAGAAACAATGGGCAGAGTTTCTTTCACACTATGCCCCTGTTACCTAGCAGTAAAATAGGTACCTGGGTGTTAGTCAGCTGTCACGGGCTGCTTCCTGGGGGTGGAGGCCTGGTCGAGGACCGGGCCGCGGGACACTAAAGCCCCGAAATCATCTCAAGATAACCTTGAGATAACCCTGAGTTTTTTCTTGGGAGCCAGCACCAGCCTCGCTGAGGGAATGGATTACGTCCCATGGATTTACGATTGTGTCCCCCTAAACATCTACTTAATATTATGTTTATCCGCCGCTGACAAGCGACGTTAAGTAGCCGAGAGGCTTTGCATTTTACCCTTTGAAGGGAACGCCATTAGCCCATGCAGCAGCACTACAGCCGTCGGGGATACTCAAAGAGACTGACAAGGGCCCAATTCGGGTGTTTCGTTTCGTCTGTGTTTTATTTTTAGGTACAATTATTTTTATTTTGGGAGAGGTAAGAATTTTTCCCTACCAACATAGTTTAATTGTCATGCATTGTGACGTAAATGTGACGCAAACGTGACGCATCGGTGCATTTCCCGCTGCTTTGTTTACATACATTTTCTATGCGAGCCTCGTCGGCGAAAGAAAACAGAGACAACTATTCTCGTGTAATCTGAGCTGTTTACTAGTATTTACTATATATATATATATATATATATATATATATATATATATATATATATATATATATATATATATATATATATATATATATATGTTATATATATATATATATATATATTCCTCGTTTATTAAATGCTCTACAAATTCTCCGATAAAGTATACAGCACGACTTCTAACAACAAAATTTCTCTGAAAAACTGAAATAAAATAACAATGAAAAATAAAATCTATTTTTGTTATTAAAGGCAATCTATCATGTTGTCTTAAATCCAGAGAAAAATCTGATGCAGGCGATGAGTCACAATAACGTGGCTAAAATATGTTGACCAGACCACACACTAGAAGGTGAAGGGACGACGACGTTTCGGTCCGTCCTGGACCATTTTCAAGTCGCAACTTGAGAATGGTCCAGGACGGACCGAAACGTCGTCGTCGTCGTCCCTTCACCTTCTAGTGTGTGGTCTGGTCAACAAAAATCTGATATTAAGGGAGAATTGGGCATTTAAGGAGAACGTGACACTTGAGAAAAAACACAATAATATACATATATTCAAAAAATGTATCGGTCCAACAATTACAATGAGATGAATACACAGAGAAATCACACTAAAGTGATGTATCGATGAGAAAATCCATAGGATCCGTGATGAGGCTTCGAACCAATGCGCCGGGTATTCCAAGGCACACGCCCCAGACAACAAGGCCGCGACATAGTCAAAAAAACAATAGCTTCCTGAGGTTCTACTGATCCCACGAGGGTTCCTGAGGCTTCCCCCCTGTAGCTGAAAAAGATTGCACTCTTTTGACCAGAGAAAATAAAAAAAATACAGAAAAAATAAACAAATAGTAAAAACAAAACTAAATCCTTTAAAAGCAGACCTTAAATTTATTTCGTGATCTATATATAACTTTTTCCTACAACTCTCCCTTGGCCGCCATTATGGCGGAAGTGACCTCATCGCTGACGTGTGAATGACGTCACTGAGGCGTTGTCCATATTTGGGAGGAGTAGAGAAGATGGAGAGGTGTCGCTGAAGGGAAAAAAAAGTTCGCGAAATGTGGAATATGATAACAGGCCGAAGGAAGGAAATGATCAGGAGAAAGCGCCAAGTCATTACGACTATATATATACATACAGCCCTAGATAACAGGCCGAGTGTTTATAAGGTTTATTTCACGTATTTTAACAAACATGGACGACTATAGATGGAATAACATTCTCACATCCACACAATCGGATTGTGGGGCTTATTTCCGATGAGTAGTTGGGTGGAGGGTTGATGGTTGGAGTAGCAGGGGAGGCTGGAAGTAGTAGACGAGGGGGGGGGGGAGTTGAGGGTTGCAGGGGTGGAGGGGTGGTAGGGGTGGTGGTAGTAGTAGGGGGGGGGGAGGAGCATAATGAGGAGGAAAAGGAATTGAACCCTCCCCTTCCCCCCCCCCCCGCCCCTCCCCCCCCCAGGGCCAGTATCAAGACCTCATTGTAGCAGCCGTAGGAGAATCAGCATCAACAATAGAAAATCGAATCCAATATCTTTAAACTGGCCTCATACTAGCAATTATAAATGATCTAACTGCTGCACAGAGCAAAGGGTTTCGAATCTCCTTTGTATGGATACCATCACACATAAATATAACTTATCATAATGACACAGACATTGCAGCCAGATTAGCGTGTAACAAAGATGAAGTTGAATTACATCTAGGTATCCCCCATCTCTGTCAAAACTATATTGTTCCTAACACTCAAGTCTGATAGGAGAGAAATTACCGACTCCCAACGACCCGAAAGCACCAGTATAAAAAGCTATAATTTGTTCAGATCTGAAAGCTATGTTTATGGGCAGTACAAAAGGTGGACCAGACTGTGCGACACAGTGGTGGCCAGGATCGGGTTGGGTTACCGTTACCTGTGGCAGGTGGCTTCTTGTTTTGTTACATCGTAGGCCACATATTAGAATTTTAGTTTGTTTTAGATGTAATATACTTTTTAGGGTTACTGCTGCGGGGCGTACGCGGCCCATGCCTTGTGGCTGGGTCGCTTGGCTCCTTAGTTAGATCAATACCCTTTTTCCCCCCGAAGTGGCAAGGGAAGTAAAAAGGAGACAAAAAAATGACGGATCTCCCAATCTCTCAATCAGGTGCAAACTCTGTGAGCAGGAACTGGGGCATGATCTCCAACACTACATCACCGAATACCCAGTTATCGGACCATTCAGATCCGTTGGCATGAGGTACCTGGAGCTTTGAAATTACTATATTCACTCTCGTGTTCTTGAGGATATCCTCACAGTGTACCCAAAATTTGTCAGTGCCGGCTACTGAACATATGGCCCCGTATGACTTACCATACTGCAAGTTGTGGACTTTTAGTATCACTGTTACTTTATTCACTCTTGTATTCGTGATATCCTCATAATGCACCCAGAGTTTGCCAGTGCAGACTACTTATCACATGCCTCTGTATGACTAACCATCCTGTGTGATGGGGATTTTTAGCATCACGTAGCTAGCTTTTTAACACACTGTACTCCCCTTCATATAGTCTAGGGTAGCTGCACAAATGCAGATGTACCTAAATGTGTTAATAAAAAAAACTGTCAGCCATAGATTGGAGGCCAGATGCCATTCCAAATTTTCAACAAAATTCATTATTAAAAACATTAGCGTCAATAATGTACAGTTTTATCAATTCAATTATTGTAGATACCGGAAAGGGTAAATCATACTTCAACAATTTATCAAATAATTATAGTAAATCATCCAAAGGACGTTTGTGAATAATGACGCTACAACAAGTAAGTAATTATCAAAAGAAGGCACCAAACCGGGAAGGCTATGTAGCACCATCAAATGTGCGGGATAATCAGAGGGCGCTAAATATCACCAAGGATGCCAATACGAGAACAAAAACGCATAAGGCGAACGACATCAAAAGTATCTGAGTCGCCAAGAATTCTATCGAGGGACAAGCGACCACGGGGGACAGTCGGAAAACAAGACACACGCTCGTCCTGGAAGTCACGACATTCAACAAGGATATGTACGACCGTAAGAGGGACAATGCAATTTGGACAATAAGGAGCAGAGCGGCGCTCCATTAAGTGACCGTGGGTTAAACGGGTATGGCCAATACATAACCTAGCCAGAGCCGTTTCCCACCGCCGGTTACGGTGGCAGGAGGAAGGCCACTGGGACACACGACTCTTAAGAGTACGCAGTTTGTTACCAAGAACAGAAGACCAACAACTCTGCCATCGGGCAAGGATGGAGGCATGAATAACTGGGTAAAAGTCAGAATAAGGAACACCTTTATGGGAGATGGGACAAGTGCGGATAGCGTCCTTAGCGGCAGCATCCGCACGCTCATCTAAAGAGACACCAACGTGGCTGGGAATCCAGCAAAACGCAACCGACTTAAATTTACTGGAGATAAGAAACAGCCAATGTTGAATCTCGATGACCACAGGGTGGACTGGATTAAAGGACCCTAAAGCCATGAGGGCACTATGAGAGTCAACTGCTACCATGAAGGAGGATTGCCCCCGGGAAAGCAGGAGACGAAGAGCATAGAGTTCGGCTGTGAAGATGCTAGCCTCCGGAGGAAGGCGACACATATAAGTGTGGTCAGGAAAAACAACAGAGTAGCCCACACCGTCAGCAGACTTTGACCCGTCGGTGAAGATGGGAACGGAGTGGGAGTGAGAAGAAAAGTGCTCAAGGAAGAGGCGTTTCAGAACTGTAGGAGGGGTAAAAGCTTTAGTGATGCGGGTCAGAGAAGTACAAAATTTGGGAAGGGGGACCCTCCACGGGGGCAAGGAGGGAACAATATGAGGAGAAACATTAGTAAGACGAACCGAAAGAGAATCTTGTAAGCGAGACAAACGGACAGAAAGAGGAAGGTGGTGAAGAGAAACAGGAACTACAGGAGGGGTATAAGTCAAAGCAGATAGAGGCGAGAGTGAGGATGCTGTAAGGATTGCGCAAGATAACGAAGACTGTAGCGATCACGGCGATCCTGGAGAGACAGAAAGCCAGTGTCAGCGTACTAGCTGAGGGTAGGAGTTGAACGAAAAGCACCAGAGCTGAGGCGCAACCCAGTATGGTGCAAAGGATCAAGACGGCGAAGAGTAGAAGGAGAAGCAGAAGAGTAAGCAGGGCAACCATAATCGAGCTTAGACAGGACGAGAAAGGAATGCAAATAGAGAAGCATGTGCCTATCCGCTCCCCAAGAAGTATGGGACAAAACCTTAAGTAGGTTAAGGGCCTTAGAGCATTCAACACGGAGGTAAGAGACATGGGGCGACCAAGACAAACGAGTGTCAAAGAATAACCCCAAAAGCTTTGTAGAATCTTTGTACTCAAGGGGATGACCATAAAGTGACAAAGAGGGACGAAGAACGACCCGCTTCCGAGTAAAAGTCATGGCACAAGTCTTAGTAGTAGAGAACTTGAAGCCATGATCGGTGGCCCAAGATGACACGGCATCAATCCCAAATTGAAGCCGCCATTGAAGGAGAGGCGAATCATCACCTCGACAGCAAAGTGTAAGATCATCAACATAAAGAGCGGAGAAGATGCCAGAAGGAAGGGAGGAAGGGAGACCATTGAGGGCAACCAGAAAAAGAGTAGTACTCAGAACACTACCTTGGGGCACACCTTCATACTGCCGAAAAGAGGCAGAGAGAGTGGCACCAAGCCTGACTCGAAAGGTACGACGAGAGAAAAAGCTTTGAAGAAAGAGAGGGAGATTACCTCGAAGGCCAAAAGAGCAAAGTTTCTCGTGCATACACGAGCGTGAGAGGGTAGGGTGGGCTTCACCCCAATTGAGGCAGCGAGCCTGGGGAGAAGCGCACTCGGACTTAGAATGACTATCGTCCTCACACAAGGGGCACAGATACACAGTACTGGTGCATTTGAGGACACCGTGCCCGAACTTCCAACACTTATTGCATAGTCTAGGAGAGGGAATGTACTCCTGAACGGAGCATCTGGCACCAGCAAGAATAATAGAGAGCGGAAGGGCCCCTACTATCAAAGGTGATTTCTACAACTCGAAGGGGCTGACGGCGACGACCACGAGGGGGTCGAGTACACGTGTCCACCTGGAGGACAGAATGGCCTTGGGCTTCGAGGATATGTTTAATATCCTCATGGCAATCTTTGAGGTCCCGAACACCAGTTGCAACATGGTATGGGAGGAGAACAGTGCCAACACTGGCGTTTAACCGAGCGTTTTTGGAGACCCGAATAGGGGTCTCTCCAATGCAGGACAAAGCGGCTAAGCGAGTAGCTGCATCCTGAGAAGGAGCAGCGACGACACGCGTACCGTAACTGGTGGAGTTAAAAGTAACAGAGGCATCTACTGAATCAACAAGGTGTTTATGGAGGGAGAAATCGTCAGGAAGAGTAGAATCCAGATGGTGGAGATAAAAGTATTTAGCCCACGTAGCGGGACCAAACAAGGCGTTGTAAGTAGTATTATGGGAAGGGATCGTGCGAGTGCGGCCGTGGCGGGAACGGCGTTGAGAACCCCCGGAGTTCATGGGGGTAAAAGGTGCAGTAGTCACAATGAGAGACGGAGCCGTGCCAGGGGACGAGGTGGTCACCACTGGGGGCTGGGGACTCGACCCTACCACAGAGGAGGGAGGGGAGCTGAAGGGAGTAGTCAGGTCATCGGGGCCCAATGCAGCAGGGGCTACAGGGCCCGGTCTTCCAACACAGTCCGACTCGGGGGCTTGGTCGCCCGCCCCACGAGCCTGAGAAAGTACAAGGGAAACATTATCAGCCATGAAAACGAGGAAAAACTTTCATTCACGAATGTGCCCCCACACCCACCATGGAGCCACAATTAGAGGCAGGACACCCAACAAGAAGCTATCGCCGATCTTGCCGGGGCCCCCTAGGGGTGCGTCGTGAGTATACGCCCCACAAACGCCACCTTAAGAACCGTGAGTCCGTCGAGAGCGGGTTCAGTGACGAAAGGAGGATTGACAATAAAAGGTTCCCTTCGCTCGAGACGTTGGGTACTACAGTTCTACGGGTGCAAGAGTATGCCTCCTCAAACACCCGAGCGTCAAAACAAAAGAAGGTCAAAAGAATGCTCAAAACAGGCAAAAGGTCGGCAGGAAATGACAATTTGATAGAAGAAGAGGGGGGGGGGGGGAAATGAAACATGAGTAAAAGGAAAAGGGGCCTGGCAAAATTGGTAAAGGCAGCAGCAGGAGCATAAGGCTGCAAAAGGACAGAGGACTGACCTACGGAGCATCACACTCCGGCAGCTGCCCACCAAGCCCCCTCACGGCGACGAACCAGACAGTGACGGGAGATGCTACAGCAAAGTTAACCATTTTAAAATCACAGGGAGTCTTTCTTTTTACTTAATTTATCAATTAAATCAACATTATTTATATCTGAATTAGAGACCTTACCTACAATGTAGTTTTAAACATTGCACCATACACCATGCCTTTGCATATAATAATGTCGACAATTGATAAATTAATTATATTTTTCCAAATTACAAAATCCTTTAGCTATTTCAACACTTTATATTTATTGTAACGCTGAAACTAAAGGTCATAACCAAGATCAGTAATGTTGGTGTCTTTGTCCAAGATTGTATCACACACATTGATCACAAAAAGATATTAAGCATGTGAAGTCCAATCACTGTTTCTATTAAATTATCCGGTTTATGCTTAAGTTTAATTTGTATACCACTGCACTCATTTCTTAATTGTTGATTACAATGATCATATAAATGTTTTTTTTCAGTCAACAAGGTGCCTGGCTTGGCCTAGGCTTTCCTATTTCCCAAGATGCACATTTTCTTGATTCTTAAGAGTATTACAGTACTGATTATAATTAAGAGTATAACAAACTCCTACAAATAATATCAATGAAAATGTGTTAAACCTTCCCCCTGATAGGTGATCAATTGGACCAAATAACACTCCCACTTAGAGTCGGTGACTTAGGTATTACCAAAGCAATAAAGATACCATTGCTTGCATTCGACCAGTGCTGCGAGAGAATTAGTGAAAGATCCTATCAGAGTACTTAAGAGACTTCACTGGAATTCGTGATTTTAAGTTCACTGAAGGAGCCAGCCAGTGTAGGCTACAACCTCCGAGGCATGAAACCTGTTTGAAAACTCTTTCACTTCGACCAACGTTTTTAAATTATTGCCAACAGACCCACTGGGTCTGTGCCCATTGCCTCAACAACGCAGGAGGCAGTTTCTGGGAAAGACAATGTATGAATTATCCTTGGGCAAGCCCCTCGTATTTTTTTCTTGTTAGCTATTCCAAGTTCTTCCTTGAATACCTTTCTGAAGCACTGGGCCCTAAGTATCGCATGCGCCATGCCGCACCTATCTTCACTGAAGGCCTGCGCATCTGCGGCTATGAATCCGCAGAACAATACGGCCACCATGGTCGCATGTCGTAAGTCGGACGGAAAGATTTGCTAGGCATGAATCAATGACATTAACAGGTATATAAATATAGTGTGTGTGCTTACCTATTAATGACTAGGAGGAAGAGCGGTCTGGCTCTATATCCCCCGCCTGCTAGGCTTATTGTGCCTGTTGCGTTATAATCTATTTTGATGATCGAAATCTTTGTCGAATCTGGCCTTAACGTTGTGGGTAGAGGTGGCTTCCACAACTTTTTCTTTCAGGGCATTCCACATTCCACAGTTTATCCACTCATTTGTGTTTCCAGTTTCTACTTATATCCTCTCGTCCTACTTCCTCTCAATTTAAAAAGGCTATCCTTGTCTACTCCCTCAGTATCTTGTATGTGGTGATCATATTTCCTCGTTGTATCTGTCGATTATTTCAGTATTGCTGGTCAGGATATCTCTGGTGTGTGCCTGGTTGTGTGTTAAAACGGTGTTATCATAAAAAGTACAATCGGTCGCGCCTGATTATGCTCTGCCTATATATTTTTAGATCACTGGGGTAGGTCCCCCTAAAGTTGGGCAGGTAAAGGTGAAGTTAGACCCAATTTAAGGTCTTCAGTTTGGTGCTGGGAGAGTTCTTCGTGAGCAAGTTAGGAGCACATGTTACTGCTATATATGTTACTGCTATACTGCTATATATGTTACTGCTATACTGCTATATATGTTACTGCTATACTTGTATAGTAGTAATAACATATACTGCTTTTTTGTAGTATATGGTGTGTTGTGTTTTCTGTTTAGTGCAGGTAAAGGATGCGTGCTCTATATTATGTCTGGATTTTTTTTTCATCTATCTTGTGGGACGTTGAAAAGAAATTAGTGCAGAAGAATATGTGGGACAAGTACTGCAGTGTTAACCTCTTGAATTAGAGGTTGGTCAATTTTCTTTTCATGATCTCTTCCACATAAGAGTTAGAGTATCCGTTGTTAACAAGGACCTTCCTCACTGCTCAGTTACTCATCAATGTGTTTCCAACTGGAGCTGTACGAGCACGGTTGATGTAGGCATTAACCACACTTCCCTCGCACCGGTCAGAGCACTAACTACTAACATTGAAGCACACTCCTGCGATAGTTGCCTTAGTGCAGACTGAAACAGGAGATTCACAAATACCTTTCGCCGACTTTTACCTCCAGCAAATAATAGTAAAATCATCTTATCTTCATTCTCCATCTCATAAGTGAAACTAAGCATGGAACTTTACTCAAAAGTTTTTTTAAGTAGCAGCAAGAATTCCATATCTGGTGTCCACAAGAAGATATCATCAACATACCTTCAACAGATGCTAGGTTTAAGGTCCAGGTAAACAAAGACTTTTTGTTGACCAGACCACACACTAGAAGTTGAAGGGACGACGACGTTTCGGTCCGTCCTGGACCATTCTCCAGTCGATTGTCCAGGTCCAGGACGGACCGAAACGTCGTCGTCCCTTCAACTTCTAGTGTGTGGTCTGGTCAACATACTTCAGCCACGTTCTTGTGACTCATCTCCTGCAAACAAAGACTTTCTTCACAGAGGTACTCATACATTATTTTGCAGATCATCAATGAGAACCCGTAGCGACACCAGCCACGCGTCAACACACGAGGGCATCAGGGGTTGAAGGAAGGTTCCTCCTTAACACGGGCGTCCAACAGCTGAACAAATCCTCAAGGGCCGTGACGAGGGTTCGAACCTCCTCGTCACGGCCCTTGTGGATTTGTTCATTTGATGCATCACGCTATTGTGATCTCTGCGTGTTCGGACAGTTGGCAAAGTGCTGTGTGATCTTAAGAGTATAGAGTGGATCCTGTGTTGATAATTGCCGCCCTTCTTGTGTTTCTGTCTCTGTTATTTATCAGCGCCATCTTTATATTTCTTCGTTTACTATTCTCACCACAAAAAAGCGATAAATGACATCAATAATTGACTTAATGCAACATTTATGACCTAGTGCAATTATTGATCAACTACAACAATTATAGACCTACTACAATAGATATAACCTACTACAACAATCACTGAATCATCGGCGTTGTTTACCTTGACATCGTTGATGGTGTCTTGAAATTCAGTAGAGTGCTTGGTGAGTGATGCAGCAGGAGTGTATTCACTCACCGTCTGTGTTGTCCTCTACCGCCCACCGGTAAAGTAGGAAACGTCTTGGCGGCCTTTCCCCGCTGTTTAGGGCCATGCATATAAGCTAGAGGGGCCCGGACGCAAACGTTAGTGCAGTCTGAGACCCTTCTCGGGCACCGACAGAGCCTCTCTCTCTCTCTCGTGACGAGGATCGTCTTCCGGATACGGTACCTTTCTGGAGGAGTGTGAGGGAGGGTGGTGGTGGGTCCCTGTCTCAGACGCCTGCCGACCGGCGGTTGCTTCGCCCGTCAGGCGTACTCGCCACTATTGAATTCTTCGTTATTTTAACTGATTACCAGGTTGATACTTGGTTACCTGGTTGATACCTGGTTACCTGGTTGATATCTGGTTACCTGGTTGATGGGGTTCTGGGAGTTGTTCTACTCCCCAAGCCCGGCCCGAGACCAGGCTTGACTTGTGAGAGTTTGGTCCACTAGGCTATCACGTGTTTCTTACTTTGTGACGAAAGTTGGGTTACAATTTTTTCACGGCGTACTCTATAATCTTGTGACACTTTCGTAAAACGTCCTTGTGTTTGGTGGATCCTAGAGGGCTCCTTAGACCCGAGTCGAACTGCATGCAGGCCTGCCACGACCCCCGAGCAGTCTGTGGGACACCGACACGCACTCCTAGTGTCGATATCTTTACCTCAGGGGACTAAACAACTCTCAAGGTGTGACTTGGGGGGAAACAGTGTGGCTGAAAAACGCCATGAACAATATGTTATGGACGTGTGTGTGTTTGTGTGACCGACAAACACCTTAAGTCAACTATTATGTACGAGTGAAAAACGCTTCTATAATTTCCGACAACAGTTCACACGGGATTTGTTGTTGGTTGACGGGTGACGACGGGCGAGTGATCGGATATGCCCTGGAAACACAAACCAAAACTGTCTCTATTTTCCGCTTGTTACAACTTGTAATAAAGTTGTTACTTCTTGGCTTAACGTGTTTATGACGTATTAAAACGTTGTGACAACTTGCTATATTGGTTGTTATAACTGGTGAGGAGGTGTTAAAACTTGTTCGAACGTTGTACCAACGTCGTAGTTTCGGTGTGTGTTTGGCGGGATATATATGCGCCCTTTCACACGCTTTTGTTTGTAAATACGTTCACGCGTGTTTAACACTTGTGTTTGACGAAATGAATGAGACAAACAAACCAAGATACATAGCAAAGGAGAGAGAGAAAAAGAGCAAAAGAAAAAGGATTGAAAGTGATAAAAGAAATAAAAGCAAAACAAAAAAAAAACGGTGTTTTTTTTTCGTCAGTGCTGAGAGGAACAGATGCTGGGACAGTGTGAGACAGATGCTGGGACAGTGTGAGACAGATGCTGGGACAGTGTGAGACAGATGCTGGGACAGTGTGAGACAGATGCTGGGACAGTGTGAGACAGATGCTGGGACAGTGTGAGACAGATGCTGGGACAGTGTGAGACAGATGCTGGGATAGTGTGAGACAGATGCTGGTTAGTGATCTTGTGAGATGTTGGACGACAGATGCTGGAAGAGAGAGACAGATAATGTCGGGAGAGACAGTGGTATTTTGTGTTGGACTTAAGACCAACCAACCTCTGGAGGGAAATTAAGGCCACCACAATACCTTACTGACCACCAGCAAGTATACTTTAGTCCTGAACATTAAAAAGTTAACTCTCAATGTATATACTGAGAAACGCAATGCGCTTCTCGTTGTACATAAAAAATGATAACGTATCATCGACAAGTCTTAGACAGGTCGTAAACATATCGTACAGGTCGAAAACCTATCATAGACAGGTCGTAAACCTATCGTAGACAGGTCGTAAACCTATCGTAGACAGGTCGTAAACCTATCGTAGACAGGTCGTAAACCTATCGTAGACAGGTCGTAAACCTATCGTAGACAGGTCGTAAACATATCGTAGACAAGTAAACATATCGTACAGGTCGTAAACCTATCGTAGACAGGTCGTAAACCTATCATAAACAGGTCGTAAACCTATCGTAGACAGGTCGTAAACCTATCATAAACAGGTCGTAAACCTATCATAAACAGGTCGTAAACCTATCGTAGACAGGTCGTAAACATATCCTAAACGTTTGAGCAAAAGGGAGGAACAAGCTCCGAGGAAAAATGACACAAGTAACAAAGGAGCACAACGTTCATAATTCAATACAATCTCCAAGAGCAATGCAGCAGCTGATGGGAGCAATGGAGATGTTATATGCACCAAAACTAACGTAGGTGATATTCTACAACAGAACGACGGGGTCGAAATGACCCAGAACTCCAACAGAGCGACTGGTAAAGCGGCCAAGGGTCTAAATGACCTCCGCAAGCATGATTGAACCGAATCTAGATGCCTGAGGTCACCGCTAGTGTCGAAACTAAGAGAAGGTACCGCAAATCAGTCACATTTGGCAACCCCAAACCGAACACCGATTTCGTAAACAATGAGAATAGAGGCATTGTTAATCCCATGGAAGCCTATCACTCATTCCACTTCCCCCCCTCCCACCGCCCCCTTTCTCCAGAGGGCTCATGGCGTTGAATTAACGTTAGCTCAGTACTGATAACCAAGATATAACGTCAATTGACGTTAGCTCAGTATTGATAACGTAGATACGTCAATTCAAAATAAAAATAAATTGTTCCAACCTCGATTTAATTAACGTAGCGTCAATTACCAGGTTTGTGTATACTGTATTTTGTTCCATATTACTGAAACCCAGAACAAGGAACTGTACAAAGAACTATAATTTATACAATAAGTTGCTTAGCTAATAAACACTTAACTCCAGAGGTGATCAAAAATGACTCGGGATCTATATCTATAGATCCTGATTCTTGGGTGGGACGAAACCGGTTGGGCAAGTTTTGTTTTAGCTGTAGAGAAAGACTCTTAAGTCTTGATTGTCCTTACGGTCAATATACCGTTTCTTTATTTAAACAAAATGTTATATCATGGTTACCCTCTGAATAACAAGAGAAAATTTCCCAGAAGGCACTGCGCTTATGTCGCCCAATTGAGGTCGCTCTCTGACGCTGTATACACACAAGTTTTGGGGCCCTTCTCAGCTACAGCCCTGGCAGTGACGACAGTTTTGGGGCCCTTCACTGCTACAGCCCTGGCAGTGACGAAAGTTTTGGGGCCATTCTCAGCTACAGCCCTGGCAGTGACGAAAGTTTTGGGGCCATTCTCAGCTACAGCCCTGGCAGTGACGAAAGTTTTGGGGCCCTTCTCAGCTACAGCCCTGGCAGTGACGAAAGTTTTGGGGCCCTTCTCAGCTACAGCCCTGGCAGTGACGAAAGTTTTGGGGCCCTTCTCAGCTACAGCCCTGGCAGTGACGACAGTTTTGGGGCCCTTCTCAGCTACAGCCCTGGCAGTGACGACAGTTTTGGGGCCCTTCTCAGCTACAGCCCTGGCAGTGACGAAAGTTTTGGGGCCCTTCTCAGCTACAGCCCTAGCAGGCAGGTAGGTACCGTCACAGACAGGTATCCAACCCACGGTACCTGTGTGACGCCTGGTCTTCCCCGTATACCTGGAGTGGGTTCTGGGAGATCTATTGCTCCCCAAGCCGCGGCTTGAGACCAGGCTTGACTTGTGATAACTTGGTCCTAGAGGCTGTAGACTGCAGGGGCCCGTAAGGCCTCCCATACCTACCCCCATTCCGGTTGGCCCGGTCCCTTAGGCTTTCCAAAAACACTATAAATAATTCCGTTCATGAGACATTGTCCCCAAGATGAGAAACATACATATGAACAATGTGTTCAGTATGTTCAAGTTAATGTGACTATCTATAGCTTTTAACTCTTTTTTAAACCCTTGTTTAGTCCCCCGACCATCCAAGTGGTTGGATACCATTCCTTCACTCTGTCCTATCCCAGATCCTTATCCTCATATTCCTTCCAAGTAATTATTAAAATATCCCTTACAAGTGCCATAAAAGTCTAATGTCTTTGCGCTTTCCCCTGATCTTACATCTTTAAAACTTCAGGCTAACCTTAAGCAAAGTTTAATCCCTTAACAATACACACACACACACACACACACACACACACACACACACACACACACACACACACACACGTAGAGATGTGCACCCAATCTTCCTTACTGAATAAATATCCTAATAGTATACATATCAATGTATGATTTATATTTGTTTCATTACGTGATTACTAAAGTAAAAGCAATATGTTCTCTATACACAAACACTAGCTAATCGTCTCATTAAATATAAGTAAACCTCCCGAGAGAGAATACACACACCATGGCCGTCCTGTCCTCTTAAAAAGAACGTCGCTTTTGGCCGTTTGCCAGTATGGCCGAATATGGACGTAATTTGAAAATGAAAAAAAAATGAAAATAAATTTGGGATTTTTTTTTCAACAACAGTAAGTTAAGGGTCCTCTGATAGGTTAGGTGGGCAGGAAATTCTGTTAAAGTTTTAAAACGGTATGAAAAACGTTAATGAAAAGTTTCCCCTTCTAAGCTTGCCGAGTAAGCCGGACGACGCCAACAGAAAACGGAACAGTACGTCACTTTTGTGAGTCAATTTCATTTCAAATTACGTCCAAATTTGGCTCGTATGCATAGCGCGCATACGAGCCAAAAGTGACGTTATTTTTAAGAGGACGGGTTGCATCATCATATAGTTTACTTGATATACTGCTCAATGCAGTTCTCAAGTTTGTTTAACTACGTGTTAGTTATCCCAGTAAAATACCAACATAGTATACACGACAAAGCTGTATGCTAGTACTCCTTCCCTACACTCCTGAGTGTATTAAAACACCAACTCAATACACACAAGGAATTTGATGTATTTCCAGCTTTAATCCTTTTAGATACACAGCCAAGTATGTAAAATCTTTGAAATACCTATAAGTCATTTTTTATACAAAAGCAGCTGTGTACGAAGCATGACCCGCCCGTCTTCCTAAGGTTTTCCAACGTCAAGAAACTATTAAAGTGTCCTTATCCTAACCTTCCAGAGGACCCAAAACAGAAAACGGGGAAAGTTTGTAAATTTCGCGAGCCGCTACCATTTTCAAGTACGTCAGTTTTTGGCCTTAGGTAGAGTATACGTCAAAATGCGACGTTCTATTAGGAGGACGGGTTGACGCATGAGAGCACAGGAGAATATCATTGTCGACAAAAATGACATTATTACAGATCCAAAAATTATACCAGCACAAAACTAACAATAATATAATATAATTTTAACAAATATTCACATTACTTCCAGATGTAATTTGCATTTTTAAAACATCAACAATTAAATCTCTGCTTTAGCAAGAGATTAGAAAGCCTAAAGACCAGTTCTGTTTACCTGTCTGTCCCCCCCGTGTTCAGTCAGGACAAACTCCCATATCCCAGACTTTTGCTACCTCTGTAGTAATTACTTTTGTGAGAAAAAAGTACCTATTTTTGGTTGGGGGGGTCGCCGTCCCCCCCCCGTCTCGCCAGGCAAGCTGGACCTAAGCTACTCTATCCCTTTGAGATGTATTTCTTTCTTGTCTCAATAAACATACTTGAACTTGAAAATACAACTGGATGAGCACCAGCCAGTAGATGAGCAACTGCCAGGAGGTAGCCTAGCCGTAGCCTAACGTCTAGTAATCTGATGGGCTTATTGGTTGACCTATAGATATGTGTGTGGCTCTTCCTGCATGTATAATGTATGATGTATGTATGTATGTATGATGATATAGCAGTGTGGCGATGCATATGATGGTATAGCAGTGTGGCGTATGATGATAGATGATATAGTTTGTGTATATTTCCTTTTGTCTTATTTGTATTACATTTGGTTAAGAAGTTTATTAATGTGCTGAACTGTATGTTCTGTATTGTGCACTGTATGCCATGTACTGTGCACTGTATGTCATGTACAGTGACACGGTACATGACACTGACACAGTACATGACACCGACACAGTACATGACACTCTATGTCATGTACTGTGCACTGTCAAGTACTGTGCACTGTATGCCATGTACTGTGCGCGAGACATACGTTGAGAAACAACAGTGAACCATTGTGTTGTTGTTAAAGATTCGCTACCTGGAACAAAAAACTTCCAAGTAGCACGGGCTATGGTGAGCCCGTAGTGAACCCATTAATTGTAACACTTACCTTCTACCCCCAGGCCTTCAGCTGGCGACGATGAGTCGACATGAGGAGTCCGCCGGGACCTGCCCGGGGCTGTTCGACCAGATGATGAACTTCCTCACACTCGACATTAATGAGTGGAGCGGTGAGGTGGGTGTCTTATGAGTTGTTGCTTCTTGGGTTTAGGCGTCGTGACACTCCGGATCGTTGAACAGGTATGCCAGACGGCGGTGTCAAGACGCAGGTGCGTAAAAATCGCGTAACGGAACGTGTTTCGGCGGCCGCCACGTGGAGGAGATAGACATCTTGACGTCCGCTCGTCGTCGAGGTTGAGTCAGGAGTCCGGGTCCCGGATTCACGAAGCAGTTACGGGAGTACTTACGAACGTGAACATCTTTCCTCAATCTTTGAGGGCTTTGGTTATATTTATTAAATAGTTTACAAGCATGGAAACTTCCCAATCAACTGGTGTTATTGTTATAAACAGCCTCCTGGTGCTTCGGAGCTCATTAACTGTTTAATAATTGTAAACAAAGCCGCCAAAGATTGAGAAAAGATGTACAGGTTCATAAGTGCTTGAGTAACTGCTTCGTGAATCTGGGGGTCTCTTGAGTGTGCTAACCAGCACGTCCTCGTTAACACTGACCAAATGCTCGTTAATCTGGCCGCCAAATGAATGTTTATAGATGAAACACACTACTCACTGCTAGTGACGTTCCAGCTCTTCTCGAACTTTTAATATTCGTTCACTTTTAATAACTTTAAAAGTTATTAAAAACTGAAATCGCAACACTGTAAATGCTTCGCCCAAGTACTACAAATTCATATAATTGCCAACAACCTAAACACTGAACTTAACCTAATTTAGGCCTAACTATACAAAATTTCAAATTCTAATGTTAATTTATATATGAGACAATACTTATTTTGAATAAACTACGATGTATGGACGAGAATATAGAAGCCTGAGGACAGCTTACTAGGCTGCGTCCGAATCCCAAGATGCATTCCTAAATTTGACAAAAGTACATTTTATAAAAAAAAAAATATAAAGTATCATTATTATATATCAGAAATTTGTGCACATTTAGGCGTACGTTAGGATAGGCGCTAAGGTTCTATTAGCAAGTATTTATATTAGTAGTACGTGAAAAAAGGGAATTTGTCTGAGACAAATTCGAGCGTCAACAGTTGCGCGTCGTGTGTAATATGTTTATCATTGAAAAAAATGGGGTTTAATTTAAAATAAAATCATATATAATCATAGTTGCCGTTCTCTATACTCCCCATAACTATTGTTTTCTGCCTTCAGGACATCATCGACTGGGCCAAGAGCGTGTGTTCCCGTCACGGCATCGACCATCACAGCGTGAACCTCTTCCTCTTTCGGAGCTTCACTGGCACCCAGTTGGCCAGGCTTGGGCACCGGGAGCTGAGTGCCATCGTCGGCAACGCCTATGGCTTGGTTTTTTACAGCGAACTCCAAGCGCTGAGAAGCTGGCGTCGAGGGTCAGGTGAGCCCCCCACCAGTATGTTGTGGTATAGGGGGGAATGTTGCTTCCTTCTCCCCCTCTCCCTGTCCAGGGAGGGATATGTTGACGTCGAGGGGGTTCTCCCACGGTGGTGCGGGTTCTCCCACGGTGTAGTTTTAGTCCACACAAGGAGGAGGCGTTCAGTGCTCAGCAACTATAGATGTATCACTGGCAGCAATGTTCGCGAGACAAAATTATCATAACAAACCCACAAATTTTTTTTCTCCATTTGTTACTGCGAGGTTGACACCCCACGCTCTCAGCCCTGAGCGTTCTGCTGATGATATGTTGTTCACCCTTTCCGCCAGGTGGCATCAGCCACTGGATGACTACAAGGTCAACAGTGTCCTTGCACTGCAGATGTACTCATTGACAGAGTACAGCGCTATATTGACTGCTGACGGACCTTCAAACGCTTGCATCTCAGGCACTGTTCAACAGCTCATAAGGGACTTCCTACAACCACGGACTCTATAAGTAGGTCCAGTGGAACCAGTGAACCACTTAATGGAACCAGTGGACCACTGGACAGTGGTACTAGACTGGACAGTGTTCATATTTGGACGGAGATACGTGGGAGATCAAGTGGAAGGACAGAATTACAAAAAAAAGCTTCGGAACACGGCTGTTCCCCCCTGGTTCATGCAGTACCTTGTATTATTATTATAACTTAACAATATAGGAAGGTTATTCACAATAAAAACTAGTAAAAAAAATTAAATAAATTAGTTTCTAATGGGCAGGCTTCAGATGAGTTATGGTACGATAGAAACTCTTAGCATTGGAGAGAGACAGAAAGATAGAGAGAGAGAGACAGAGAGAAAGAGAGAGAGAGTGAATATTAACTCATAATCTGGTGCATCACCACAAACTACATACACCTGTACCCATTCAAGGCACAACCACCCCATCAAGCAGCGTCGACGTCGCCCCCTCTACCCCCAGCAGCACCACCAGTGATGGCGTGGCTCCGACAGACACGGAGGAACTGTTCTCGTGGTTGGACGCCCAACACTCCCCGCTGCCCCAAGGCTCCCCCTGGAACCAGCTGCTGGAACGAGACGACCTGCAAGATTCCCTCATGGCGCCTCTGTCACGGGACATGGGAGCCATGAATATTGGTAAGTAACGAAGAAACTTCTGCTAGGCTACCTAGCTAGTTTCCTAGGCTACCTAGCTATTTTACGTGTGTGCAAGTCTCATAGCTATTCTTGCATCTGGGGGCTGAAACTGTACAGGAAGCTCTTAGTTATTTATGAAGAGTACAGTCGTGAGAGGAGTACATCCTTTAAGTTGCGTGTATCTTTGAGTGGTAAGTAAATTCCAGACAACAAAAATGTTTTAGGTTTTACAAACTTGATGGAAAGACTCAAGGAAAACCCCATATATATTGAATCAGCTTCCCAACTGTATGAAGAGGATTGTAATACACAAGAACTCGAAAAACCGTATATGGCCAGCAGGAAACAACTCAAAGACTTGATTTCCTTTATGTATTTGGAAGGTAAGTGAGCACGGCAGTAGAAACACCGCCTCCCGGTAATGACTTTCATCAAAAACGCCACAACTAACGAACCCATTTCAGTAACGCTGAATATAGGTGTAACGGGGAAGGTGCCCTTAGATAATGCACCTAAAAGTCTCCCATGTTTGTCTACTGCGAAGGCTGAGAGAGGATGGGAAGGGAAATTACGAGAAATAAGCACTTAGTATGATTTCTATAACCCATGGAAGGGGATATGAGGATAAGACAGGCGCTGGGATATGAGCACTAGAGGTAAGGAACGGTACCAAACCTCTTGCACCATTGGGGATCGAACGTCGACCCTGCAAGGTGCCAAGCCATCGCTCTATAGAGACTCGATAAGGATCAATTTGTAAAAGCTTTTCATTTTATTAATTTTGTATTTTTCGATAAATCACTTATATGCTTTATTTCGTTTTGTAAGTCAGCTTTCTGTGAATGTTTCAGTAACTGTGAGAAGATATAATGTAACTTGATATGCACATTGATATCACAAGTACATGATATATCCACGATAAAATAATGGTTATACAATGGAATTGAACCTGCGTCTCTGGATTCCATTGTATAGCTCCAATATTGTCATTTGCTTACCTTTCAGTTGGCGGGGCTCATAGCAGCGAAATTGGCGAAACTACTGGTCCATTTGGCGGAGATGCCGAACCAACTGGCGCATTTAGAGAAATGGACAACAGAGACACATACAGTGAACATTGTCGCACATTTGGCGAAGCTGCTGGGGATTATGGTTCTGGCGTTGTCGGTGGCGATTCCTGTGCCGGTACAGTTGGCGAACATGGCGGAATAGGCGGCGGACTTGCCGGTGGAGATCCTGAGGGCGTGGAAGACGGCCGAGAAGAGGACGTAGAGCGGTATTCGTGGGCGTTGGACTCCCTAACGACGGACTCCAGGGGCAGAAGTGCGTCACTTTTGATTACGACTGGTATCACCTTGCTTAAACAACGGCACCTTAGCTAAAGCCACTATCTTCTTCCTGTAGCAACCTTTCCATGAGGGAACAACCACCCCCTGGCTGTACAACATCCTTCCCCATGAGGAAAAACATTTTTTTTGTTTTTGTATATTTTAAGAAATGTGAATTGTTGTGATGGCGAGCTAAGAATTGTGCACTCCAAGGGTTAAAAGCCCAGTAGTTGCTGAATACTCACACTTAAGTTCACAAGCCTTGCATCGCTAGTTCCCTCCTTCCCCCATTCACGTTTAGACATCCTAAACTAGCCCCTTTTTTAAAAAACCACTTCTATATCATTTATGCTTTTACAATTCCATCTTTAATGAAACTAATGTAGCTTATTTAATCCAATCATTAGTTCAGAGTTAAACAAATTCAACTGAACCCTGCCATTAGTTATTATAAATTAAGCTTATGCAACCATTCTGTAAGATAAAGACACTTAAGAACAGAATAAAATTGCAGCATGTCTGTTTTTCCTCTAGTGTGTCTGCAACCACTTTAACTGAACGTAACGATGTCGGTCTCTGCATGCAAGTCGGCGTTCGATTTCCCATGGTCCTAATGGTTGGACACCATTCCTTCCCTCCGTCCTATCCCAGATCCTTGTCGTTATATCCCTCCCAAGTGCTGTATAGCCGTACTGGTTCAGTGCTTTCTCCTGATAATTACCTAACTCATAGCTAAAAACCTTATTTAAATTAGCTAACTCGGATGATATAACAGATAATTCCTATCATCACCATCCCTAGCTTTTCAGATTTGTCAGGAAGGAGAAAACAACAGAAACCTTTGTCAGAAGCTAACATCTCGCCCATATCCCCCACAGTGAGGGGACCCATAGTGTGGGAGTTCCTGGTGCGTCTGCTTGAGAACCCAGACTCTAACCCGAGTCTTGTCATGTGGGAGAACCAGCACCTGGCAACCTTTCGTCTGGTCAAGCCTCAGCTCATCGCCAGAATATGGGGCACTAGGCTAGGAAATCCTGATCTGACTTACAACGATTTTGCCCGAACTCTCAGGTGTGTGTGTGCGTGTGCTAGTAGGAACATGCTCGGTTCCTATCAGTTCCCACAGTTTTCTTATAAATATACATAAAATTGTGTTGTGTTAGTTTCAACGACTTTCGTTTAACTTATTACACTTATTGACGGTTCTAACACTGAAGAAGTTCTTTCTCTCATCTCTGAGACACATTTGATTCTTTAGTTTCCGTCTATGACCCCTTGTTACGTTGTTAATAGCTTTGAATAATGGTTCTTCCTCTACTTTAATTCCACTTAGAATCTTATATGTCGTTATCATGCCCCACCTATCACTCAACTCCTCTTCATGTAACGAGATAGTTCCCTCCGTCTTTCCTCGTAGTTCAAGCCCCTCAGCTCAGAAATGGGCCTTGAAATATTTTCGGAAATTTTCTAGTTTTGATGTGGTTTTTTTCCAGCTGAGGGTTGCAAGTTGAGGCTGCAGAGACGTTGGCCAGTTTAGTACATAACGCTGTCATTTTACTGCTGTGCATATCTGGCGTTAGATTTAAAGACACGTAGACTCTTAGATTGTTTTCTTTCCTGATGCAAGAATCTGACTGGCTATCATTGAATGCTGTTTAAAAATTCCAAGATCAATTTGCAGGTTATGTGTCTTCCCTCTGTTCTGATTCTTCTCGTTTGTTTTACATTGACTGCAGAACATTATGGGCCCCAACACCGCCCCTTGTGGTACTCCACTCATACCCCTCTCTTCACTTTCACTGTAACCCTTTGTTTTCTTCCCGAGAGGTACTCTCTTACCCACTTAACGAATGTTGACCAGACCACACACTAGAAGGTGAAGGGACGACGACGTTTCGGTCCGTCCAGGACTATTCTCAAGTCGATTATTGAGAATGGTCCAGGACGGACCGAAACGTCGTCGTCCCTTCACCTTCTAGTGTGTGGTCTGGTCAACATACTTTAGCCACGTTATTGTGACTCATCGCCTCCACCTAACGAATCTTTCCGATACACCGCCTTCTTCTTTAGTTTGAGTTCGAGTCTTATACCAGACAGAATCAAATGCTTTTCAACAGTAAAGGAATATGCAGTCTGTCCAGCCCTTCCTCTCTTTCTTGTTTGATTTATGCGTGTTTTACTGCTGTGTGAATCTACATATAAACTGAAATAGAGGAAAAAGGCAGGCAGGCAGAATTATTTAAATAAATCATTTAGAACATAATATTAATAACAATATATTAATAACAAAATATTAATAATCACGAAACTAATAAAATAATGACAATACTGACAATGATAATAATAATAATTTGCAATCTTGCTATGAATAATTTCAGTCAATATGATTGTGTTCAATGTTTCAGACACCATTATAAGACCAGAATCATTCTCTCCAGTCCGGACCGACAGCTGGTTTATGGTCTAGGACCGAAGGCTCTCCAGTACTTTCAACAACTAAGAAAAAGGCAATGATAAAATCAGGTGAAACACAGAGAAAAATAAGTACAAAACAACAAAATTATTTATTTTTCAACGTAAAGACTAGTTTTTCTTACCTAACGCATTGTATCTTAAATTGTGGGTGACATTTTTGACTGTGGGTGACAACTTGTGGCAATATACACAGTGTAATGCACAGCGACATTGTTCTTCGTTGCAACAAAAGTGTCAACAAAGATAATAATGTCACGTTTTTACAACATTGCACCGCCATAATAATATTATGTTGTTACAACGTTGCAACAACATAATGTCATGTAATTACAACACTGGAACAACAGAATATCATGATATTACAACATTTCAACAACATGATAATGACATGATATTACAATATTGTAACAACATAAAAATAATGTTATGTTACAAATTTCAACAGCAATAATGTCACGATATTATAGCATTGCAAAATATAATGTCACGTTACAATATTGCAGTAACAAATAATTTCATATTACATAATAATGCCGTATTATATAATAATAATGTCATATTACAACAACATAATCTCCTCATGTTATGATATCATTGCAATATAACAGTATGTTATTCCTACGCAGCAAGAACATATGGTGACGTCATGTAATTACAACTTAAATAATGGCATGATGATGCTTCAACAACAACATAATATCGTCCTCTTGTTACAACATAATAACATAATAGTCACAGGACGAACGTATACTCTCAAGGAATATGTTGTACTAATATGCCAAGCTGCCTAGCAAGCCGAGTTTTCCTGAAATTGTGTATTTTTCTAATTTTGTTTTCTTATGGAGGGAAAAAAGCTTTTCATTATATATGTTTTCTTTTTAATTTGTGTTAAACTAACAGCAATTTTATCAAACTTATGTCAATAATTCATGTTCCTAATAAATAAACCAATTGGAAAATAAATATTTTAAAATAACATTCACTCTGCCTATTAGGCAAATCAGGTCTTGCATACTAGGCCAAATAGTGAGTTCTGGCTATTAGTTACAACAAATATACACTGAGAAGCACAGTACACCTCAAACAGTATATAAACCCATGCTACTTGTGTTACACTTTAATTTTAAACCATTTTCACATACTCTTAAGAATATTTGTACACATTACGTAGGAATATTCACAACATAGGTTTTGTTACAAAAGCCTTTACTTCAATATATTACATTTTATAAATGCTAATTACTACAATGTCATGAGGTGGTCCCTGTCCTTGATATTCACAGCAAGAACATGTTCTTTGGCAGACTTGTTGTAGTCAGAGATGAACACTAATGCACACTATCACCACCGAGATCTCAGTCATCAAGTATATACATAGAATTTACATTGTACAACAACCGGTAATGAGAAGAGGAACTGTGTGCAATAGTGGCGCTTTGCTCATTCCCCTTCGACACTCCGGTTACTTCAACAATCCCGCCTAAAGATGGATCGAAGAGGAACAATCAAGTATCTGCTTTTAAGAAACAATAATTCCTGCTTACTGGGACAGGAAGCCAGTACTTAGGCTAATTGAGCCGCCTCCCACCCTCTCATAGGCCAGCTACTGATGACCCTCCCCAGGATGCAACCCCACGACAGTTGCCTAATTCCCGGGTACCTATTTTACTGCTAGGTGAACAGAGGCATTTGGTAAAGAGGAAACATGCCCTTCTTTCCTGCCCGGGGATTCCTCGGTTGTGTGCCGAGGATGTAGACTACTCTGCCATAGAGCCTAAATAGTTTCAACCAGTCCTTCTCGCCATAATAAAAAATATTTTTTTTATAAATTTGTTCCTTGTGTGCATAGGTTTATGATTCCAGGATTATGATGGGAAAAAATTGCTGCTCTGGGAATAGATCACGTAATGAGACATATGGACATACTCAGCAAGACGTTGATCATTCTCAGGTAGAAAATCTTGCATTGCTGCAGTCTACATTTATTCAGTGCTTCTAGGAACCATAGAGTCCCTTAGCCTACTCAACTTAGACTGCTTCTCAGTGATAGCAAAAGAAAGAGCTTCCTGAACATCCTCTTTCATCAACATAACCAATAGCCTATCAACATGCCTATGCATTTTGCTGTTATTTCTGTCACTTTTTTTATCATTGCTAAAGTCCTCCCTGAAACCGCTAGGGGATCTGATCTCAGCATGCAGCATGTCCAGGATGATCAACACCCATAATGCCGCACACGAATCCAATATGGCACTTCAGTACCCCCCACGACTGCCACCACTACTACTGCACCACCACCTTTAGCATGACTGGTTCTTCAACTTGGCAAGAAATTTCAGAGCTTCGTGGCCACAACCGTACACAAGCTGACGCTCCGACACCTTCGTCAAGTACTTGGTCGAGTAATGGTACCTGAGGAACGCAAGAAACGTAAGTAGAGGTACCTAAGAAGGCATAAACATAAGTAGAGGTACCTTAGAAGGCATAAACATAAGTAGAGGTATCTTAGAAGGCATAAACATAAGTAGAGGTACCTTAGAAGGCATAAACATAAGTAGAGGTACCTTAGAAGGCATAAACATAAGTAGAGGTACCTTAGAAGGCATAAATATGAGTAGATGGTACCTTAGAAGCCAGAAAATATTCACAATGCAAGCTGAGTTGGTAGCAATACTGGTAGCACTCGAAATTATTGACAACACTGAAGTAGACAGCTTAATTATTTCCGACTTCCTTTCCTCACTACTAGCAATAAATAGTTTGCCATCAAGCAATAACGTGCGTGTCTCAGAAGCCAGACATAGATATATAAGCATACTTAACAAGAGGGTAAATATAAAAATGTTGTGGATTCCTTCTCACATTGGCCTGAAGGAACATGATAAAGTTGACGCCCTTGCTAAGGTTGCAGTAAATAAAGACAGTATTGAACGGAATCTTGAGTTATCAAATAAGTCCCTTAAAAGTGTCATTAGACGAGAACTCCTGGATTAATTTGAAGAACGTAGAACAGTGCAAACTGGAACTAGCAGGTCCACTGTTTATCACAATGAAATGTGTGAAGTAAAACATGTGTATGGGGCAAGTAACAAAGTCAGCAGACTAACAAACGTTATCACAGCTCGAATAAGACTTGGCTACAAGTATCTCTGGCAGTTCGGCTTGTATAGGGATCTAGATGAAGTAAAGTGTAAAGTGTGTGAACAAAGACAGGGACACACACATACACACTCGAACACTATATCTTGGATTGTAGTAAAATTTAGCCATTTAGAGATAAATCTAAGCTCACGCCGTATGATATGGCAACCTATCTTATTACTAAGGATAAAATACCTGAAATGTTTGCACTGTATCCATATTTCGCTTCCAGTAGATAAACGACATATGAGATTAAGAAATAAGTAGTGTATTGTGAAGACTAATAATAAACAGCAGCTCCCCTTTGACTCTGTAATATCTCCATTGCTCAAACAATTATGCATTAGCGATAAAACCTACCATGTATGTATAATGACTTACTGTTAATATACAGCTCTTGAAATAGAACATTCTCTGTAACTAACTGACATTGTAATTATAAGGTGTGAAGGATAGATGAAATTGTTTATGTAATAATCTAAGTTGAGGTCTGATAAAGATTTTTTGTGTCCTCTGTAATGCTTTTTGCGCTACCGCTCACAGAATGAGTATGGGGTGCACAATAAACTAGCTGCCTCCGGCGGCATCAATTCAACGGTGCTTTAGAAGACAAACAAGAAACACAAGTTGAGATACCATTGAAGGAAGAAACGTGAGAAAAGGTACCTGAGAAGCCAGGAACAATGATGGAATGTACCTAAAAATCACAGAATCTGTGAAAAGACTCGCCTTCAGTCTTGGCCGATTCTGGTCAGTACACTAAAGCCTTCAAACACTAAAGAGATGTTGGCGGTGTTATGTACAAGGCCACCGTTCTTAAGGTTCCACACATGACCCAACTTTGTGAACAACCAGAAGATGGCAACCACATCACAAGGTGCTCAACCATCAATAGCCACATGCAGGCTGTGCCATTCTCAAGAATGTCACTATCAGTGATCATTCATTCCTTGGCTGAATGAAATACCTGGCATTTAGAACATGCTCACTCAACACGTAGCTGAACTCCAGTCAGTTGACAATATCAAGGCTCTGGCATACAGTTGGCTCCAGCTTCACCCAGTACCCAACATTAACTTGGCAATAAATATAGTTTATCCCTGATGGGAACTAATAATATCTAATAATATCTTGGGTCAGGCTTCAAATGAGCTGACGGCTCTTAGCTTGCAGTTTCATTAGGGACAACATTACCATTCTTAATGAACCCCTAGTTTTTGTAAAAAAAATAAAGAATACAAATTATTACGGCAAAATTTTGAATTATCTTGACGTTAAAAGACTTGAGATTAAGATGTGAGGCTATCAATCGAATGAAAAGTAATACTAAGAAGGAAAACGTGCATAAAACTTAAGAATATTAAAGAGTGTAATGAAAAGATGATGTTTGACCTAGAGTACACAGACGAAGATGAAGTACTTTACGCTAAAAAAAACAGAAGTACACTGAAAATGAGATAACTGACCTGAGGGCCCGAGCGAAGTTATTGTAAGTGAGGTTAGGCTTGCAGGAGCGGGTCCCCCACATGCGGGCGATCTCTTGGGGCTGCACCAGCCTGAAGGTGGCCGCCGCCTCGTCCTCCCACCGAATAACTGACGGGTTGGTCGCCTCATCCGCCAAAAGTCGCATCAGAAACTCCCACGACTTGGGTCCTCGATCTAGAAACATGCAGTGTGTGTGTGATGTAAATATTTGCGGCATGTAGCTGCTCTCCGTCTCTCATTCTCTCTTTGTCTATTGGTCTGATTATTTAATCAATCATAAAGCACACGCAGGCGACGAGTCACAATAACGTGGCTGAAGTATGTTGACCAATCCACACACTAGAAAATGAAGGGACGACGACGTTTTGGTCCGTCCTGGACCATTTTGGAACTGAAACATCGTCGTCCCTTAATTTTCTAGTGTGTGGATTGGTCAACATAAATCACACGTTATGGCAATAGGGACTCATTCAACAAATTTCAGTTGAATTCAACAGTACGTAAATTCATTCCCACTGATAACTGCGATCCTGGAATTTGAATTTTTTATTATTTATTATATTATTCCCATAATTATTTAATTAATTTTCTACTATGTAAAAGTTATGATTGTCTACTGCACACACACACACACACGAATGAGTTCAACGTCTAACAACCTGGTTGATCAGACCACTGATCTATTCTTGATAGTAAGCCTTGGAGACAATGACTGCTTTAATTATTTTCCTTCAAACCTCTCTCACGATAAATTTGAATTACTGTGGTCCAGTGAAGTGAAAATATTGATAAAGACGGACATTGATCTACGGAATGTCAATTGCAATTCTGCGGCATGTGGTTGAGGCCTTGTTGAAAATTGAATTGAAGAATCAGGGGGAAAGCGCAAAGTCATTACGACTATATAGCACTTGGAAGAGGTCAGAATAAACACTTGAGATGGGACGAGGGAGTGAGGTGGGGGGGGGGGCAATACCCAACTACTTGGGCGGTCGGGGATTGAACGCCGACCTGCATGAAGTGAGACCGGCGCTCTACCGTCCAGTCCAAGTGGTTGGGCTGGACGGCCTTGATGAGAGTGAAATATTGTTTTTAAGAGATCACCAATTGCTGTTGGACAGTCACATATCAGATCGGAATTATTGCATTTTGTTAAAAAATTATTAATTTCTTCTTAAACATGAACCCATTTTTGGAGTGCCATAATTATTAGAGGTCTGTGACTTAGTGATTGGTCGACACAATAAAAAAACAAGAATAAGAAGCATTAATTGAAAATATGAAGTTTGAATATTTTTCAATGAAGGACTCTTAACCCACGGTATTCAGAGCAGCCTCGTCACAATTATGATAAGTAAACCAGTTATATACTTCAAGATATTAACGGAGCAAATATAAAAAAAACACATTTTCAACGGTATATTTACCGTTTACAAGTATTCTATAAATTATGAAACATTGTATAAAGGAAAAAGTATTATTTTAAGCCTGGCATAGGTGCAGTTACAGTACTGATGCAGTGTCGCCTACAAATTCCAATACACACCTCGTTTTCTTTTTGTTGAGATTTTCTTGAGCGAGTCATGGGTACCTTGGCTATCCTGATCCATAGCCTCTTGTGCATCAGTCTCTGAAATGTAAAATGACCATTAAAAACCGTACTACAGAGCACAGGGATATGCAATGTATACTGAGATGTGGGCCCCGTGCTTCTCAGTGTATCTACACACAGAGTTTACTTTACTTTTGGACTAATGTTTAGAACTAAAGTATATTTACAGGTTGGTCAGTGAACTGTTGTCCTTAATAATCCTCCCGCAGTTGATAGGCCTTAACCCCCAACACCAAACCAAATGATATATTGTGGTTAGGTGATTACTTGCTTCATGACAAACTCCTCTAGATAATTACATTCTTAGCAGGTCATTTAACAGGTAATTAATATACACAGGGAATACTAAATTGAAATTATTCAAAAGGTATTCGACTGGTCTAACTCCTGGTCACAGCAGTATTACAATATCATACCACCAGACCGTCCAAACACCCTCTAACAACGTAACCGAACTAAAGAGAGCACTCAGCTAAAAGTAGTTACAGGGGAAATGGGTTACAGCTGCTGAAGGATAGTGCTAAAAATACAGTCTTAGGGAAGTTCCCAGCGATAGTGATATAGGTTCAAAATCTCAATCTTAATTATACAGTATATAATTCAAATAATTACACATGCTCTTATTATGGGTTTTTAGGTAAGTAACGTATTGGGATTATGTGTAAACTAACTCAATTATAAAGGTACAAACATATATTAATGGCGTTTTTTAATTGAATTCAATATTGACTCACTTGCGGTCAGTCGCAGGTCCAGTGCTTCTTCCTCCTCCAAGTCGATCACCAGAGGTCTGTCTTCTCTAGAGTGGATGTAACCGTAGTAGCCTTGATGGGAGCGGCTGTAGGGGTCCTTGGGTGCAGGGCAGCGAGGGTCCTTAGGCTCATGACCATACAGGTCCTGGTGGGAGTGATGGGGCATCCTATGCCAGTGCTCATCAGGATGTTTGTAGGTGTGATACTGACTGAGGTGCTCCTGTGTGTCAAACCACGAACTCGGGACGAAGCGGATTTGGCATGGCTGGTTTCTGGAGGGTGGTTGCTGAGCTGGGGCAGTGTGGGGCTGATAAGCCATGGGCGAGAGGGTCACGTATGACATTGGTGAGGGAGTTTCATAGGAAGCAGGTGAGAGATTCTCACAGGATCTTGGTGAAAGGTTTTCGTAGGACCTTGGTGAAGACATGCTTGGTGATCCAGTGGATAGATGGTCCTGATATGGTGACGGAGAGGACATATGGTCCTCATATGGTGACCTGGAAGATATCTGGTCTTGATGAGGTGATCTGGAAGACATTCTTCTGGGGTTTGGTGACAAAGACCGCATTGTACCTTGATGCGATGATCTAGTTGACAACCGGTCTTGTTGTGGTGACCTTGTCAACAGCTGGTCTTGGTGTGGTGATCCAGTACATAACCGAGCTTGCTGAGGTGATTTTGTCAACACATATTCTTGTTGCTGGGATAGAGAGAACATATGATCTTCACACTGTGACCTGCAGAACGTCTCATCTTGATGCGACACGAAGGAGTCTCTATCATGTTCTGGTGGCAATGAGGACATCCAGAGTTGGTACCGTCGTAGGTGGTGTGGTGAAAGACGGGTCACTTGAACTTGCTGCAACGCTGCGGACAATGGTCGGTTTTGGTGCGGAGACAGGTAGGCCTGTGATTGGTATAGTGAAGTCGAGGAGACATTGTCTTGGTGCGCTGACGAACATGGGACACTGGGTTGATGAGGCGATCCAGAGGGGACACTGGGTTGATGAGGCGACCCAGTGAGGACACTGGGTTGATGAGAAGACCCAGACGGGAGATCTGGTTGACGTGGTAACACAGAGGACAATTGGTCTTGGGAGACGGCAGATAGGAGCTTGTGTTTCCTCACTGGCCATTTTCCCTGGTTCGTGGAACTCATAACATTCAATCTCTCACAGAGGTGACAGTCTTCTCACTGGAACACACAAATAAAAACATGAGGGAACGAATAATGGTGGACCCCACCAATTTTTTAAAATTTATAATGCCACTAATAAACTTTTAAATATATTTGGGGTAATACTTAATACAATATCCTCCGCATACAAGACGTCTTAATAACGTAGCTAAGACAAATAACGCAATAGACACACACATGATGTTCAAGTGACGTCGTTTCTGTCCAGCCTGAACGTAAACAATCCTCTGGCAGGCTGCATGATGAAGGGTAAAACGTACCGTACTTTCTGTTCTTAATCCTTGAACTTAATCCTTTCAGTTCTGTTAGTTATTTTCTAGCCAGGATGTATTAAGAGACCCAACTCTCTCGGTGCCAGGGCCTCGACCCCCGCCCTCTCAACTAACAGGTCGAGTTTTGTACATTATGAGAACCAACGCTACGAATGCAACCTAATATAACGGCTCACAAATCAACCCGTCCTCTTAAAAATAACGTCACTTTTGGCTGGTATGCGCACTATGGCCAAATTTGGACGTAATTTGAAATGAAATCGACTCACAAAAGTGACGTACTGTTCCGTTTTCTGTTTGAGTCGTCCGGCTTACTCGGCAAGCTTAGAAAAGGATTCTTTCCATTAACGTTTTTCATACCGTTTTGAAACTGAGAATTTCCTGCCCACCTAACCTATCAGAGGACCCTTAACTTACTGTTGTTGAAAAAAAATATCGGCGTTTTGTATGCACCTGTGTGATAGGTTAAGTGGGTTGCTTGGGCTCCTAGGTTTCGGATTAGGGGTAGGAGGAGGTTGGACGATTTCCGGAGTGGCAAATCAGGAGAATGGGCTGGTCAGTGAGTCTCTAGATCTGAAAGGCCAATCAATCCGTGGTGGCATTTAACCAGTATGTTACAGATGGTCTCAAATCAGCGATTAAAAAACAATCAAATCAAAATACAGTAAGGCTTATTTATTCTCGATAGACCAGATTGGAAAGCTAAATACAGTCGAAAAGTTAGAAGACTACCAATGGTGTGTCCACTCACATGATGAGTGACGCTGCCCAATAAACTCGCCCCTCGGGGCAAAATTTACAAATTAAATTTACCAATAGCAATTCTCAAGAATTAAGAGCAAAATCGAAAGCCATCAGCTGTTACGCTAGAATCTGGCGCAACTCAGCCTAGCATCACCAGACTCCCATTACACGAGGCAATTACAGACGGGGGATTCTAACATCTAAGTGTCGTACTGTACCTGTAAAATTGCAGTAAGTATTGCCTGCTTCAAACCTACTTTTACTGCAACGATCATAAAGTTCTTGGGAATTCCAAGCACATCTTTTCCGGGAAGCAATAGCATCACTCCCACTCCCTAACAGGAATATATATGCCCATTTCTTAGTGTATAGACTCAGTTTACTTTGGTTCTGGGGCAATGTTCAGGACTAAAGTATACTTTCTAATTGCTCAATAATCACCTGTTTACAATATTTGTAAAGAATATTAAAAGATTGATGGAGGGGTTGATATAGAAGGTTGATATCTGAATAAAGATATCCATTCTTATATCATTCTGAGGGGAATGACTATTGACTATTCAGCTACCCTTGATAACCCTTAGTAGTTTAAATTGATCCAAAATATTTCAAAATACAAATCACGACAATAATTGAATCAAAGGGTAATGAATCAATGCAATAATGAAGAGTATGACAAGATGTAAATCTACAAAAGCACAATTATACAACTAAACTGTACCCACGCTAAGCCATCAACCGCTGATAGACTGACAGTTGGGTTGGCCTTAAGGCCTAGCAGCTACATCAGAATTCTTAGGGCCGTGACACTAGTTTACTGACCAACCCTATGTATTTACGTATGTAGGTTAGCTTAGCATTTTAAAAGCACCGAATCACCTTCTGTGGTTGATTGTTCAATAAACCCCTGAACTATATGTTTAACACATCTCTAACCCTGTCCATGGAGGACAGAAGAAAATGTATATATGCTGGTTAGCATTGTAAATGTGTGGCCATGTCTGTGGTAAAAAAAAAAGCGAGTATACTTTAGACCTGTATATAGCCCAGAACTAATGTAAACTTGCTGTGTATGCAATACACTGAAAACTGGGATATATCTTTCACAGAGTTTACAGTATATCTATCATCAAAATGCGGTAGTATTGGGCATAAGGCCTAACAGTTTTCTAAAGGGTTATTAATACCACACAAGAGCTTACTGACCATCCAGCAACAATACTTTAACTCTGATCACTATTCATGACTAAAGTAAACTAAGAAGTTTGTATACTCGGAGAGACAGAGTTTACTTTTCATTTAATATATCCTTAAATGTAAAGATAAACATTCCAGTATCTATTCACGTCATTTATAAGAAAATTAATCATACTGGGTAGTTACATAAAATAAAAATAGTAAAAAATTCTAAACAAATATAACTGTTAACTCTAAATAGTACACAATAATAATAATAATAGATAAATCCACATTTATAAGAGAAAATTAACATATACAAACAACAGCCACCAGGGAAACTTAACAAAATTGGATTAAATCTTAACACTGTGAAGTTACACAGAAACGCCTTTCTCATGTAATTCGAAATAATAATAATACGTTCTGTTTTACTAATTTAATAATACAGAACGAAGCTCTGTAAATGTATCATGCCTATTAATCTATTATCAAATGAAGCATTGCAATCTATAACTGTAAGAGGGAACGACTTTTCCTTATATATATAAATAAGAGGGAATGACTTATATCTGTAAGAGGGAATGACTCTTCCTTATATCTGTACGAGGGAACGACTTTTCCTTATATATATATATATAAGAAGGAATGGCTTCCTTATATCTGTAAGAGGGAACGACTCTTCCCTATATCTGTAAAAGGGAATGACTCTTCCTTATATATACATATATAAGAGGGCATGACTTTTCTTTAAATCTGTAAGAGGGAACGACTCTTTCTTATATCTCTAAGAATGCCTGTCTAAGGTATAAGGTCACACGAATGTAGCTGACCTCACCGGAATTTGCAGTTTAAAATATATATATTGAACTCAAACTCAACCCCCCTTCTTTCCCTTGCGAATTTCCTGAAACTTTCAAATGAAGTCGGGTATGTGTTTTCCGTAGAGTGTTCAAGTTACTCTTTCCCTAAAGTACCAGTGCAGGCTACTAAACATATGGCCCTGTATGACTAACCATCCTGCGAGATGGGGACTTTTAGTAATCACTGCTGCCTTATTCACTCTCGTGTTAATGATGATATTCTCACAATGCACCCAGAGTCTGTCAGTGCAGACTACTTATCACATGCCTCCTGTATGACTAACCATCCTGTGTGATGGGGATTTTTGCATCACGTAGCTAGCTTTTTAACACACTGTACTCCCTCTTCATATAGTCTAGGGCAGCTGCACAAATGCACATGTACCTAAATATGTTAATAAAAAATATATATTACCAGCATTAATAAAAAAAATATATATTATCAGTATTAATAAAAAAAAATACAAGCGCATTTTCATGATTTACTTGAAAACGATGAATTGAATTCATTCAGGTTACAGTGATACCATCAGGTCAGTAAGTAGGAAATATAGATACATGATAATAAAGATAGTGTGAAGTGAAAATGGTTATGGTGAAGATAGTATATAGTGAAAATAATATTTTTATACCTATATCCACCCAATCTATGATTGAGATTGGGTGGATATAAATAGGAGCTGCCTCGTATGGGCCAATAGGCCTTCTGCACTTACCCTCATTCTTATGTTCTTGTGTCTTATGTTCTTGTGTCTTATGTTCTTGTGTCCTAATATGTAGTGAAGAAGTAAGATGAGGGAAGTCGGGCAGAGGATGAGGGGATATTGCGGGGAATAAGAGAATGATGAGGGGAGATGAAACGGGGGGAGAGGGGGAGGGAGGGAGGGCAGGGAGGGGGGGGGGAGAGAGAGAGAGAGAGAGAGAGAGAGAGAGAGAGAGAGAGAGAGAGAGAGAGAGAGAGAGAGAGAGAGAGAGAGAGAGAGAGAGAGAGAGAGAGAGAGAGAGAGAGTAAGAGAGAAAGAGAGAGAAAGAGAGAGTAAGAGAGAAAGAGAGAGTAAGAAAGAGAGAAAGAGAGAGAGAAAGAGAGAAAGAGAGAGAGAGAGTAAGAGAGAGAGAGAGAGAGAGTGTGTGTGTGTGTGTGTGTGTGTGTGTGTGTGTGTGTGTGTGTGTGTGTGTGTGTGTGTGTGTGTGTGCGCGCGCGCGCGCGTGTATGTATGTATGTATGTGTGTATGTATGTATGTGTGTGTGTGAGTGCATGTACTTCCACAGAAGGCTCGCTACAGCACACGGAGAGAGAGAGGGACAAGGATCCAATGTAGGAAAATTTGTGCCTTTTTAAACCTCTGTTGACCAAATCTTAGCGATCCACATGGCGGACTCTCCTTAAGGATACACGCCTAGTGACCAATATACCTTGATCTAGAGCAGATTTACGGATCAAAACAGCGATATAGTCACTGAAAAAACAAACTGCAGATGTTTGTGTGCAAATAATCTACAACTGGGTCGTCCTCATTAGGCTTTTCACCGTTAACTACTAATGTTACTCTCGAGGACTCTTGAGTACACATTCTGATATTACCACTTCTAAAATTGTACTACTACTGATACTATCAACACTGCTACTACAAAACCACTACAATTTATCAACACCACACCACCAATAGCCTCTTAAAGCACTACTAACACTGACTATTGCTACTGTGGAAGTTCTGTTGATTTAATACTACTACTTTTACTAATAATAATAAACTAGGGCATCCAAGGTTGACAAGTAACGCTATATTGAAGGTTTTAACCCCAAAGACAATTAAACAATTCAGGCGGTGATATATTCACTAACTAGCCTAATCGGTAAGCGCGGACTAACCTTTTTCTGCTTGCAGGAGGTGTAACACAGGAGAGATGGAAGGAATCACGCTATCACTCACTACACCATGAGGCAGACTGATCTCCCTCCACCACTAGCACACACACACACTCACTCACACACGCACACACACACACACGCGCGCACACAAATACTTACGCCTACACAAAAACGAAGTGACCAGAATTTTCCCAGAGAAGGATGTTAGCCCATCTGTCGCGGTAACCCCTCACCCGCTACCCCACTTAATACACCCTCACCACCCACTTACACCCTCACTACCCACTTACACCTTCTACACCCACTTACACCTTCTACACCCACTTACACCTTCTACACCCACTTACACCTTCTACACCCACTTACACCTTCTCTACCCACTTACACCTTCTTCGCCCATTCACACCTCCACCCACTCACACCTGCACACACTCACACCTTCACACACTCTCACCTTCTCCACTCACACCTTTCCCACCCACTCACATCTTGACTTACTTACACCCTCACCACACACTCACACCCTCACCACCCACCCACCCTCACATACCCTCTCCATTGGCATTCCGGAATCGATTTCCGGCCGTAGCAGAAACAAATTAGAAAAATTAGATCGGAAATGAGAACAGTGGACAACCGACGGTTTAAAAGTCGGGGACCAAGAGCTAGCAGCTCGACCCTGCAGACACAAATAGCAAATACCCTCACCAACTACACACCCTCTCGACCTGTGGGTGTCTAACAAAGCTGTACTCCCCTAATTGTTCTTGCGGGAGTTGAGCTCTGGCTCTTTGGTCCCGCCTCTCATGTCAATCAACTGGTATACAGATTCCTGAGCCTATTGGGCGCTATCATATCTACATTTGAAACTGTGTATGGAGTCAGCCTCCACCACATCACTGCCTAATACATTCCATTTATTAAGTACCCTGACACTGAAAAAAGTTATTTCTAATGTTTCTTTGGATTATTTGGGTACTCAGGTTTTACCTGTGCCCCCTAGTGCGAGTACCACCTGTGTTAAATAATCTATAAATTGTCATCCATACTTCCGTGAAAATACTGACTTGGGCTGTATGGGTCTCGACCAATACGGCCCATGTAAATAATCTGTCTTTATTTACCCCTGTCAATTCCCCTGAGAATTTTGAATGTGGTAATCATGTCTCACCTAACTCTTGTGTCTCCCAGCGACGTGAGGTGCAGTTCACGCAGCCTTTCCTCTTAACTCATGCCTCTTTGTTCTGGAAGTAGCCTAGTGGATGTCTAGCTGGGGCTGTGTGTGTCTAGCTGGGGCTGTGTGTGTCTAGCTGGGGCTGTGTGTGTCTAGCTGGGGCTGTGTGTGTCTAGCTGGGGCTGTGTGTGTCTAGCTGGGGCTGTGTGTGTCTAGCTGGGGCTGTGTGTGTCTAGCTGGGGGCTGTGTGTGTCTAGCTGGGGCTGTGTGTGTCTAGCTGGGGCTGTGTGTGTCTAGCTGGGGCTGTGTGTGTCTAGCTGGGGCTGTGTGTGTCTAGCTGGGGCTGTGTGTCTAGCTGGGGCTGTGTGTCTAGCTGGGGCTGTGTGTGTCTAGCTGGGGCTGTGTGTGTCTAGCTGGGGCTGTGTGTGTCTAGCTGGGGCTGTGTGTGTCTAGCTGGGGCTGTGTGTGTCTAGCTGGGGCTGTGTGTGTCTAGCTGGGACTGTGTGTGTCTAGCTGGGGGGGTTTGTGTCTAGCTGGGGCTGTGTGAGTCTAGCTGGGGCTGTGTGAGTCTAGCTGGGGCTGTGTGAGTCTAGCTGGGGTTGTGTGAGTCTAGCTAGGTCTGTGTGTGTCTAGCTGGGGCTGTGGGTGTCTAGCTGGGGCTGTGTATGTCTAGCTGGGGCTGTGTGTGTCTAGCTGGGGCTGTGTGAGTCTAGCTGGGGCTGTGTGAGTCTAGCTGGGGCTGTGTGAGTCTAGCTAGGTCTGTGTGTGTCTAGCTGGGGCTGTGTGTGTCTAGCTGGGGCTGTGTGTGTCTAGCTGGGGCTGTGTGTGTCTAGCTGGGGCTGTGTGTGTCTAGCTGGGGCTGTGTGAGTCTAGCTGGGGCTGTGTGAGTCTAGCTGGGGCTGTGTGAGTCTAGCTGGGGCTGTGTGTGTCTAGCTGGGGCTGTGGGTGTCTAGCTGGGGCTGTGTATGTCTAGCTGGGGCTGTGTGTGTCTAGCTGGGGCTGTGTGTGTCTAGCTGGGGCTGTGCATGCGTCACAAGGGCCCCCATCCAACCTTGATCAACTCTGGCTACCTCTATAAATTCAGGTCATTTGTGTTTTTGCTTTTTATAAGTATATCTTAAATGTACAAATGAAGAGTCCTAAGCCCGTGTACTCTGGGAACATAATCACCGCAGGAAGAATGTATTGGTGCTCCTCCCTTCAAGGTGGCGACGATGCGCCATAGCACCTGTAAAGGAGGAACCAGTTTCTCAAGAGTTTGTCTTCCGCCCAGCCATTGTCCTTGGAGCCATATTTCTACCATTTTCATACCATACGGGCGTGGAATCATTGATATCAATAACAAATAAAGCAGTATCAGTGTCACTATTTGGCTGGGGCTTAAAAATTATTCTGATAATGGTCAAGAAGTCTCTTTATTTGCCATAAAGAGATGGTCAGCAGGTCAAGGTTAAACCACCACCACTGCTGCTGCTGCTGGCTATGGTGCTACTTCCTTTCCTAACTTTGTACTGCGATTTATGCCTCCTCGTGCAACTTATTTCGTCAATCAAGTTCATTCCTTGATTAAATACACGTACCTCAGGCTACCAGTATGAAGGCTAAAGCTGTGTTTCCCTTGCTGGTCATGTGGGAAGCTTGATGTGTATATATGTGTGTGTGTGTGTTAGGGGGACATATCATAACACCCAGGGAGGTAAACAATATCACGTGGCTCTCCACTCACTATAACTAGTTCACTCACGTTCCATTTTCATTCACAAATTTCACAACATGTAATCTTTTTTACTCTCGGTCGGAAATCCGTTCATTCCGAGGCCCCAGACGGACGCTTCGCAGGAACTTGGCGATAGAAAATGACTTGAGGACACCACTTGTAGCGGCGGAAAAGTCAACAAATGGCTCACCTGGCTATGGGAGTTAACGTTTGTAGGTGGTGGTGGTAGGTGGTGCTGGTCGGTGGTGGTGGTAGGTGGGTGGTGGTGGTGGTGGTGGCGTACGAGCGATGATGCACGAACTCCACTCCAGCCACCTGTATAGCTGGCTCCCATCACCACTTTCTCTTTCACTGTACAACCCCACACGGCGCTGGTAATGGGCCATCAAGCCGCGCGATAATCTGCCAATCATGACCGTCGATCACGGGGCTGGCCCCATGACCACTCATCGCCGGCACCAGCGCAGACAGGAGCTATTTCCAGTCAGTTTTGTGGAGTAGATTTCCCCGTAGCGCGTAAGGCTCTCGGCAGACATGGCAACTGACGGCAACATTTTCTGTGTATCATAGAAAACTGTCCAGAGGGAAGGGGAGACTATTGGAATATAATCTGTACATTACAACGGGAGAAGCTATTGGAATATAATCTATACATTACAACGGGAGAATCTATTGAAATATAATCTGTACATTACAACGGGAGAATCTATTGAAATATAATCTGTACATTACAACGGGAGAAACTATAACAAATTCTGTACATTACAACGGGAATTTTTATTTTAAACTGGCTTTATATTCACAATTTTATTTCAATAGTTAAGCAAAACAAAATATCATGCTATTAAACTTACGTATTTTTATTATTATAATAAAAATGGGTCTAAGAATATTATCATGACAGAAAACTCCACATAAATCACACGCCAAATTTCACACTTGATTCCATGAAAATGGCCCAGGGGGGTAGTTTATAATTGTTAATATTTCTTAAATCATTTAACTTAGGTTTACTCCGACCAGCCTATGTTGCTCCCATACCTCAGACCATTTTCCCTGCAAATTTTGATGAAACTAACCCAACCATCTGATCTCCAACGTCGGACAAATAGACAAGCAGACACTCTCTCTTATAGTATAGATGTGCAAGAATAATTACGAAGCGGGTGATTCAGTTATGCTTAAGTATCAACAAAAGAAAATTAATCCGAGAACTTTCCTGATTCAACACATCTTCAAGGAAATGTGATGAATGACGAAAGTTTCGGATTGATTTTGTTACATTTTTCCTGTATGGCTACTTATGAATATATATATATATATATATATATATATATATATATATATATATATATATATATATAAAACTTATATTCAGTTGCATAAATATATTCAGTTGCATATTGTCCTGGGGACCATTCAGGCTTGTTCGCATATATATATATATATATATATATATATATATATATATATATATATATATATATATATATATATATATATATATATATATATATATGTTGGTAGCAGTTTTTCTGCTAGATATATTATTGAATATGACAGAAAGGATAAGATCAATGATTCTAGCAGGAATGTTCTCTATTTTTCTAATGCTTTTCTTTACTTGAGAAGGAAGTTGAAAAATTATCTCTCCAAAGGTCATTTTACAATTTCATTAAGGCTATTTCATTTTAAGAAAGAGTGCGAATGGTTACAAGTTGATTGATTGATTGATTGACGAAGATTAAGCCACCCCAAGCGGTGGCACGGGCATGAATAGCCCGTAAGGTTACAAGTTTTTGTGCTGCCAGAAACATAGCCCAGGATGAGGTGACGGTAAAGCAACTCACTTATGGGGGCCAAAAGGCCCATTGCAGCTTACCAATCTATGTTTCCATGATGGCTGAGGCAGTATATTGTGTTTCGTCATGTCCCGGGGTAGTACAGTTGGGTTCATTTTCGACTCACAATCGAAAATTATGGGTTCGAATCCCTTAGCGGGACAGAAAGTTCCTATCACCTAATACCCTGTTTCCCTAGCAGTTAATGGGTACCCCACGAGGTAGTCAGCTTGTTATGGTGGGGTTGTATCCTTGGGAGGGCGTGTAATTCTACCCCGGGGGGGGGGGAGTAATCGTTAAATGACTTAATATAGAAAGACTCAAATGTTAAATTATTTACCGTTGTAAATAATTATAATATTTACAATAGTATAATTATTTACAACGGTACCCATAAATATACACATTATAAATATTCAGTCGACTTCAAACGTTTCAATTAAATATATAACACACAACAAGATTTAAATAAATTAGCGGATGTGACTCACGGGTGACTGCGGAGTCACCGGTAACTTGTAAGATCCTTGAAAACACTTTTAGATTATTTTTTAAATAATATTTTACCCTACACTATTATATTGCTCGCTAAATTTATGTTTATTTATATCTGCATATATATATTATATATATTTAATATTATATATATTATAATATTATATAATAATATTATATTATATTATAATAATATATTATAATATAATATATAATATTATATTATAATAATAATATTATATATATATATATATATATATATATATATATATATATATATATATATATATATATATATATATATATATATATATATATATATATGTCGTACCTAGTAGCCAGAACGCACTTCTCAGCCTACTATGCAAGGCCCGATTTGCTTAATAAGCCAAGTTTTCCTGAATTAATATATTTTCTCTAATTTTTTTCTTATGAAATGATAAAGCTACCCATTTCATTATGTATGAGGTCAATTTTTTTTATTGGAGTTAAAATTAACGTAGATATATGACCAAACCTAACCAACCCTACCTAACCTAACCTATCTTGATAGGTTAGGTTAGGTAGCCGAAAAAAGTTAGGTTAGGTTAGGTGGGTTAGGTAGTCGAAAAATAAATAATTCATGAAAACTTGGCTTATTAGGCAAATCGGGCCTTGCATAGTAGGCAGAGAAGTGCGTTCTGGCTACTAGGTACGACATATATATATATATATATATATATATATATATATATATATATATATATATATATGTCGTACCTAGTAGCCAGAACTCACTTCTCAGCCTACTATTCAAGGCCCGATTTGCCTAATAAGCCAAGTTTTCCTGAATTAATATATTTACTATAATTTTTTTCTTATGAAATGATAAAGCAACCCTTTTATCTATGTATGAGGTCAATTTTTTTTTATTGGAGTTAAAATTAACGTAGATATATGACCGAACCTAACCAACCCTACCTAACCTAACCTAACCTATATTTATAGGTAAGGTTAGGTTAGGTAGCCAAAAAAAGCTAGGTTAGGTTAGGTTAGGTAGGTTAGGTAGACGAAAAAACATTAATTCATGAAAACTTGGCTTATTTGGCAAATCGGGCCTTGAATAGTAGGCTGAGAAGTGCGTTCTGGCTATTAGGTACGACATATATATATATATATATATATATATATATATATATATAATGAGCTCAAGTGTATTCATAATGTCAAACAAAAATACATGCATAATCCAACACACGAAGATCAGAGAAACTCCAAATTAGAAACATTGAGTTTCAGATAACACTCACACGTGAGTTACGAGTAAAAGCTGAGTAAAATGCACTTCACGACACTGGAAGACAAAGGAGTAAGGAGAGACATGATCACTACCTATAAAATTCTCAGAGAAATTGACAGGGTAGATAAAGATAAACTGTTTAACACGGGTGGTACGCGAATAAGGGGACACAGGTGGAGAATGAGCCACAGGGACGTTAGAAAGAACTTTTTCAGTGTCAGAGTAGTTAACAGATGGAATGCATTAGGCAGTGATGTGGTGGAGGCTGACTCCATACACAGTTTCAAATGTAGATATGATAGAGCCCAGTAGGCTCAGGAATCTGTACACCAGTTGATTGACGGTTGAGAGGCGGGACCAAAGAGCCAGAGCTCAACCCCCGTAAACACAACTAGGCGAATACATGCACACACACACACGCGTGCGCACATCAGAGGTGTGGCAGGGGGTCAGCCACTAATACGTATAATCCAGGTATTTCCGAGTGTGGAGGAATGCCATTTGCGTCCCGCAAAAAGGAGCATCAGATACTGGAGGTGTCTGGTAACCCAAGCGGGAATACCAGACCTGGTTACTCATTTGTTTCAAAACGTTCTTAGTGGTCATTGCCCGTTACATCACTTATTGACATAGTTGCGATGCGTCATTTTGTTAAGTATAGATTGGCGTATGCTTATTTAGACCCTTCTGTACCTTGTCAAAGGGTTTCAGTCATCCTTAACCCATTCAATCAGACTATTGGTGTTGGCGACCCTCAACCCGTTTAGTTTTTAAATACTTTTAATTATATTAAGATTTACATAGCCGAGGCGTTAAGACTAAAAATCAATATGAAGTAATATTTAGAAAGGAACCATATTAAATAGTATAGGGAACAATATTTAATAAGGAGCCAAGCCCAATAATACGCGATTCTAGCTTTGCAGAATTCACCACAAAATTGTATATCCTGGCAGCCCTAGTATGCAGCCAGACTATCAAAAGCCAGCAAACAATGCAGCAGGAACAGCGCCCCAAAGTGGATAAAGGAGATACATTTTTTGCTAGAAACAGCAATGGTTCCAAAACTACTCGCCTTACAACCGTGGGTGCTCACCATGCATGGGATTTTTTTTCTTAGTTGTCCCTATGTCTGCAGTAAGTACTCACTATGATTCACAGCTTCTCCGAGTGGTATTGGTTCTCAGTCTTACTACCTCAATCTATACACACACACACACAATATATATATATATATATATATATATATATATATATATATATATATATATATATATATATATATATATATATATATATATATATATATATATATATATATATATTTAGAGGCCACATGATGTGGTTCATCATTCTGTTTCCCATACAGTAACCCTGTTAGTTCTATCGAGGCCAACTGCTAACCTTCCCCAGGATGCAACCCACAACAGTTGCCTAACTCTCGAGTATCTATTTACTGTTTGGTGAAGAGTAGCATCAGGTGAAAGGAAACATGCCTATCCGTCTCTGTCCCAGCCGGAGGATCGAACCAGGGATCATTGGGTGTGAGCCAAGGATGTAGACCACTGCGCTCGTGGCTGTTCTATTCGTTAAAAAACCTTGCCTATATATCGGGTTAATATTCTGTATGAGGCATTTTTGGATTGGGAGCTGAAGTGGTGTGACATCAGATGGTGTCAATGAGAAGCGAGGAAGAGTAAGAAATTTGAACAAGAGGACAAGCGTCGTCTGAGGTCGTCAGAGAACTCATTCTCTTCGGCATCGTAGTCACCAGCGGAGTGTCTTTGGACAGGACGCAGACCTGTGACCGAAAAGTCGCTATGTCCTCCTCCCTTTCGCCGCTGATCTTGGACGGGATGTCGGGAAATTCGTCATACCTTTGGAGGTGAATAGCACTCCAGAGATCCCTGACAGTTGAGATAATGGAAAGGCTTTATTTATTAAACGAAAACCATAAGGAGAGAGAAACGTTAGCTAAGAATGATAGCCTGTCTTACAATCAAATAATCGAGTATGTGTTAATTTAATTAAAGAAGGACCAGCAAACAGGAAGTCTCATGTGGCTGCAACAGAAAATAGTCACTAACCCACTCAAAATGCTCCATGACCGTCCAAAACTTTGTCATTCTTCCTGTGTCTAATACGAGAATAGTATTTGCTAAGCGACATCCTCACTGGACTGAGGTCGCCGGGTGACTGACTTAAATGATGGGCGGGTGTTGCTTTCATAACTTCCCGGGAGTGCGGGGAACATCCCCTAGAAGGCTCGGGAAAGTCCCTATTCTACGCAGCCTGAAACACTGCAGTTTTGACGTAAGACTTGAAAGTTATCAGGAAATATCATGTAATTCAGTGAAAGAGGTATGTTTGGTAATATTTTTTTTTAATTGTTGTGTGGTATCATATATGCTAAATCTATAGGGTTTTTATTAGGGCAAATAATAATACAACTATACTAATAATACTGAAATTCAAAATAGGAACCCATTCTCAGGGTAAAGTGATTACCACAAGATAACAAACCCATTCACACACCAACTGAATAGTTATCTAGATATGTGTGATCTGATATAACAGTCTACTTCTAAATTTGTCAGTGAATCTCTGTCCTAAATAAAGAATATTCTCAAGTTTTTTATCTTTATTGTATTATAATTCGTTGGTTTAAAATATATAACGTCTATACTTAACTCATTTTCTATGAAAGTCAAATAATTAGTTTTTTTTTGTAAATAATTTGGGTTTGAAGAATTAGTGTTTTTTTGTAAATAGAATTCTAGGGGATACTCAAATAGTTTTTTAATCTCATATTTCACACATTTAAGAATAATACCCGGTATTAACGTAACTAAATGTAATAAAGCCTAGTGTAACCTTAATCTAGCATAACCTTTACCTAATGTAACCCTTAACCTAACCAAACCATGGACAAGAAGTAGATAATAGCACTAATTAATTAATAATTTTGAAGTAATTACCTCTAGGGTACCGCCTCCCTGTGAACAACATGTTATGGCCAGTATTAGTTATGTTTCGTTTGGCCAGATTAGGTTAATTTAGGTTACATAGTTTAGTACTGTACATTGCACAGTGCTACTGTGCAGTACAGACTATATGCCTGTTGTGACGTCATGAACCACTCAAATAAGGCGACTAAGAACGTGACATCACGCATTAATCAGATACACCAGCAATAAACCTGACGTCACATCAAACATGCCGGCAATGAACGTGATGTCATATGCTAATAAAAAAATAGCGGCTATGAACGCGGCCTCACATACTAATCAAGCATGACAGACTATGCACGTATCTCGTGAGTGATACTGCGCGACTTTCATTGACAAATACACTGAATTAGGCTACGATAAGTTACATTATTTTGTATCTAAGCCACGCAGCGCCTTCACCCCCAATATTATTGTTGAGCCCAGCGCCAGACGCTGCACTAACTGACCTCTGAACTTATCATCAATGCCTTTTAAAAGATGGTGATAATAGTGGTTGCTACATTAATGGTATCTTCTACGTTGTGGACATGTGTTGGCCGCGGTGTTTTTCCCAGTCCTGGGATATTCAGTTGTTGTATGAAGCGCTGAATTGTGATGGACTCGTGTCTGTCATCTTATTAATTAAGTTTACCTAGTGCAGATGTCATTAATCGGTCCTTTGAATGTATGGGCTCGCACCACCAACCCTGAACTACCATTCCAGAGCTTACGGCTCCGAATTAGCAGCCCTGAAACCTACGGCTTTAAGCTACCAGTCTCAAACAACCGGCCCTGAACTCCAGGCCTTAAGTCGCCAGCCCTGAGTGTGAGAAATATGCCCCCATGATCTTGTCTAGAAAGTTATTGAATTGAGTAAAGCGGAATCCGAGGCGAGTGACTCAACCTCGGGTCCGCAGTAAAGTTCCGACTCTTATATCACTCTGTACCTTGGGCACGGAGCGGGCTGGAGACCTGAGGCTTGTACCGAGTACCTTCTGTACGTCTTGACTGGGTAATGGTGTTTTGTTTACCTGTGTGGAAAAGAGGCGGGGATGTTGAATCATGGGAAAGTGGTGCTATGGAGTATCATTGGAGTGGCGTGGGGGTGAGAGAGAGCGTTAAATATCACGATAAAAGAGAGAGGAATGTCAAGGGATGGATGGAAAAGAAGGGAGTTGGAACATATATTTTTACATTGATTTATGCAGGAAATGCCCCTCTCCCACCCATCTCTCTGTCGCTCCCACACAGTCTTCTCCCGACCTCCCATCCATGACAATGCCAACTACCTCCACCCCTTCCCTCATTCCCCCTCCCACGCCTTCCTTCTCAAAACACAAACAACAAAGGCCCCTGGCCACCAAACGAGGCAGCCATGACGTCACGACGGACCTGTGACGTCACGCCACATGTAAAAATATGCTATCAAGAAGATCCTGTTTTAACGGCCCCCAGCGGCTTCCCGTGTGGGAACAACACTTATACACCCTTCATTTCACCTCTTACTTTCCCAACACCATCAAGTATTAACGAATAATTAAATAGTGATGAATTGAGTCGGTAAGTCAGGTGAAGGACCGTTGAGTTTGGGCAATAACTGGATGGATTACCGCAGAAAGAACCTTGCCGTTGGCAAGCAGGAAAAACAATGGGATAATAATTTTATGATTGGAACGTATAAATTATAAACTGAAGAAAATTATTATATTAATACAAGTCTCAATGTAAATATACCGATATGTACTGAGTACTCGCAGAACAGTCTGAAGGACCGAACTACAGGCCTGGGGTAATTGGGTGATCCAGATCATCACCAGAATCATCTTGACCAACTATACTGAAATAATGGACAGACAACGACAATAGAAGAGATAGAAGAGACAAAGCCGAAGCACTATATATAAAATACGAAACTATCAACGTTCTTATTGTTTTAAATTTAGCTACTCAGAACGAAATGTCCATGTAGCACGGACTATGGTGAGCCCGTAAACCCAACTATCAACAGCCAGCTTAATCTTAAATAAATCGCATATCTTAAAGACCAAAACAGAACCTAAACTGCTGCGCTAGTTGACATTGACTTTTGTAACAGCCCACTTCACCTCATCCTATATGGTGTATATATTATAAAACCGATGTATCTATTTTTTTAATGTTCATTTTTTTTTTAATTTGACCCCAATATCTCAAAAACAAGATTATCGCGAATAAATGAACTCAATTACTGGCTCACATGGACATTTCGTTCTAAGTAGCTAAATCTAAAACAACAACAACGTATCTACTTTTTCTCTGCCTCCGAAGATACAGAGGAGAGCCTTAGCGAAACACGTCCTTCAACAACGCGCATCACACCTAATTAACTTGTAAAATGAAAATTTTAGAGTTAACTTCACAACTTTTTTCCCAAGTTAAAAAACTAATTAATATAAAGATTTGTGCTAGAATCATTAATATAACCCTTTTGGTTATATTCAATAACCCAAGCAGGACTTGTCCAGTGAAATTATATATATATATATATATATATATATATATATATATATATATATATATATATATATATATATATATATATATATATATAATTATAGTCCTCCTCTTTCCTCCCTTATAGAACTCCTCTTTCAGCTAAGCCTTGATGCTAGAAAAATAATTAGAGGGATAGAAGCCCTAAATCAGAAGATAGTAAATACAGAATATGCGGTCATATTCAATGAGATATATATTATATATATTATATATATATTATATATATATATATATATATATATATATATATATATATATATATATATATATATATATATATATATATATATATATATATATATATATGAGTGTGTGTACGTCGGATGGGATGAGAGGTGTCCTTATATGGTGTGTTTGCTCTCCTCTATGTCAACAGCATGTCACTGTGGGGAACTATATCCTGCTTCCCTCTCCACGAGACAATAACACCAGACACATTCTAGAGAAAGGGATATCCAACTCCCTCTAGGAACTCATCTGTTTAATATACCCAATGTCAATGTTTGCGAGGCTGTTATAGACGACGTCACGAGAGCCAAGCCGTTGACGTACACCAAGATCACTTTCACTTCACACTTGTGATACTCACGAGATTAATAACAGGCAACACAGTGCGCATAAGTGCAATTATGTACTATGTATAACAGTCAGGAAATGTACTTATTACACTTAGTATTAAAACGTACTGTCAATTTGGAGGATAGGTTGCAGCGTGATACATATTTACATATATACAAATTTACACATTCTTGTAAAGCCACTAGTACGCGTAGCGTTTCGGGCAGGTCCTTAACCCTAATTTCCCCGGAATACGACCCCGCCGAATCGTTTAACAACCAGGTACCCATTCACTGCTGGGTGAACAGAGGCTACAGTTAAGGACTGGTGCCCGGTCAATCTTCCCCGGCCAGGATTCGAACCCAAGGCAAGGCGCTTGCGAAACGCCAGGCGAGTATCTTACCACTGCGCCACGGAGACTGCTAAATTTTATTTATTTTTTTTTTATTATCAAATTCATTCTCTAGTAATATTTTCACAGTAGGTTGTTGTTGTTGTTTTAGATTTAGCTACTCAGAACGAAATGTCCATGTAGCACGGGCTATGGTGATCCCGTAATCACAGTAAGCTACGTGCTCTGTCTTATGGCCTGCAGGTACAACTTATCGTGGGGTAGTTCGCTAGGCGGACTGCTGAGCTGCGACATGCAACCATCAACACTTGCATAACTTCAGGGGGACCTGTTTACCAGCTAGGTGAACAGTGGCGTCAGATGAAAGGAAACGTGTCAAAGCGTCTCCGTCCCGCTCGGGGATCGAACCCGGGATGCTTGTGTGACGAGGACACGCACCACCGCTAGCGAGCGTTATAACAGCAACATTCCCTAAAATCTCACCAACAATCCCCTACGTCTTCTATACTTCTCCCTCCTTTATCAGTCCTCCTTCCTTTCTTCTTTATCCCCCTCTCTTCACACTAATTCTCCTTCTATACCCCCCTCCTTCCCTCCCTCGCTAATCCTCCCTCCCTCTCTCCCTCCCACTCAATTTCCCTCCCCAGAAGCTAGGGAAATTCCCTAAACGCCAGTGAGACCTTCAAACGGCTGTTGAGTATTTGTTTCGCTATTATATCTTTTAGCGTTACTTCCGCTGTTTCTACTTTCGTTGTAGGCAAACTCAAGCAGCCTAATAACACACAAGGTAAAGGATATAATGAAACAAGACAGAGGAAAATATAGTCAGAGGAAAGAAAGAAAGAAAGAGAGAAAGATAGTAGCCCTTATATGACCTTCAGCGTAAGCTAGCTGGTCAGAGCCATCATGTTTTCAATAGTAGCTAAATAAATAGTTGATATCAATATTTCAACCTCACGAATGAGGAAAACGATTGAGAAAGAAAAAAGAAAGAATGACTGTATAAAGAAATATTAAACTTTAGTGAACTACAGAGTCCGCAGTGATTTCTTATATAAGACGTGGCACCGCCGCATACAGGAGCGCGAAAAATGGCACCGCCGCTGTCGTCGTGGCAAGGAATATTGTCATTATTTTATTGTTGACATTTTGGTTCTTTCTGAACATTATTATGAACTCAATATGTCAAATCAAATCAAATATTTATTCAGGTAAAGTACATACATACAAGGTGAGATACAAAACGTTGATGGATTTATAGATAGAGCTAGTACATACAATGCCTAAAGCCACTATTTCGCAAAGCGTTTCCGCCAAGTGCCTCCCTTTCCACTACAAGATGGCTATGGGGGTACATAATAAATAAACTATTACGTTGATTTATCATGGTCAAATTATAATATTAATATATATATATATATAGTTCGGTGATGAGATTAAGACGACAATATCAATTAATCCTCAACGAATTACAAATTCTGTATGTTCACAGAGCTGTTAGTTACTGCCCGAAACGCTGCGCGTACTAGTGGCTTTACAAGATTATAATTACTATATTATGTATCCTCACAATCCCAATGTACCTTCTTGTATATATATAAATAAATAAATGTTATGTTCGTTCTCGTCTTGGAATCCGGGAACCAGGGTTCGAATCCCCGGTGGGATAGACATGGCTGGGCACGTTTCCCATGACCTAATGCCTGTATTCACCTAGCAGTAAATAATTACTTAGCGGGGGTTGCATCCTTGGAGGGGGGGGTCAATAATTCGACCTTGGGGGGGGGGGACATCGATATAAGCCGAACGTATAGATATATATCCACAGGCTACCTGTCCCCCCGGCCACACTAATTATTATATAATATATTTAAAATTTTAATGTAAGGGAAATGTTGCTGGTGGTTTCGTGGTGTCATAGGCTACGCTCCTGTATAATTTCTGAACAGGGGTCCTCTGTTGTCAGGAGTTAAGAGGGTGGAGCGAGCTAGCTTGAGTGAAGAGGGTGGAGCTAGCTAGCTTGAGTGAAGAGGGTGGAGCTAGCTAGCTTGAGTGGAGAGGGTGGAGCGAGCTAGCTTGAGTGAAGAGGATGGAGCTAGCTAGCTTGAGTGAAGAGGGTGGAGCTAGCTAGCTTGAGTGAAGAGGGTGGAGCTAGCTAGCTTGAGTGAAGAGGGTGGAGCGAGCTAGCTAAGGTGGAGCTAGCTAGCATGAGTGAAGAGGGTGGAGCGAGCTAGCATGAGTGAAGAGGGTGGAGCTAGCTAGCTTGAGTGAAGAGGGTGGAGCGAGCTAGCTTAGGTGGAGCTAGCTAGCATGAGTGAAGAGGGCGGAGCGAGCTAGCATGAGTGAAGAGGGTGGAGCTAGCTAGCTTGAGTATAGAGGGTGGAGCGAGCTAGCTTAGGTGGAGCTAGCTAGCATGAGTGAAGAGGGTGGAGCGAGCTAGCATGAGTGAAGAGGGTGGAGCGAGCTAGCTTGAGTGAAGAGGGTGGAGCGAACTAGCACGAGTGAAGAGGGCGGAGCGAGCTAGCTTGAGTGAAGAGGGTGGAGCTAGCGAGCTTGAGTGAAGAGGGTGGAGCGAAGTAGCACGAGTGAAGAGGGCGGAGCGAGCTAGCTTGAGTGAAGAGGGTGGAGCGAACTAGCACGACTGAAGAGGGCGGAGCGAGCTAGCTTGAGTGAAGAGGGTGGAGCGAACTAGCACGAGTGAAGAGGGCGGAGCGAGCTAGCTTGAGTGAAGAGGGTGGAGCTAGCTAGCTTGAGTGAAGAGGACGGAGCGAGCTAGCTTGAGTGAAGAGGGTGGAGCGAACTAGCACGAGTGAAGAGGGTGGAGCTAGCTAGCTTGAGTGAAGAGGGCGGAGCGAGCTAGCTTGAGTGAAGAGGGTGGAGCTAGCTAGCTTGAGTGAAGAGGGCGGAGGATGGGTTGGAACAAGCACGAGTGAAGAGGTAATTCAACTCTGCGGCCAGTTAACTCCACATTAAATTGATTCTATTAGTTCAGGCGTTTAATTTATCAGTTTTGTTGTCAGGTGTTAACAAGGGTTGATGTGTTCTTTTTTAAGTAATGATTTGGAAGTATAAACTAACCTAACATAATCTTTCCTAATCTAATTTAACGAAACCTTTCCCTAATTAATCTAACGTATCCAAACATAATTTTTCCCTACCAAACTTAACCTTGTCTAACTTGACCTAACCTAACTTAAACTATCCTAGCGAAACAACTTAATTACACCTAAGCTAGTCTAGATTAACTTTGCCAACCCTAATCTAATCTACCAATCTAACAGAATAAATTAACCTACATCTAACGAAAATAAACAATGTTGATTATCAAATCTTTTCGTAATTCGTCACTTGTTCTATTTTTATATTAACTTCTCACAATTTATAAATATAAGTTACCAACTTAATAATAATAATAAGATAATAATAATAATTTTGATATACAAGAAGGTATAACGGCTTGGTGAGAATACATAATATTTATATTTTTACATTCTTACAAAGCCACTAACGCGCACTGAGTTTCTGGCATACTTAAGAAATCTAAAAAACGACATGTATAAACTATAGTGTAGATCACATATCATTCAGCATTAAAATTAAAATTTAAAATAAAGTTCAACTTATTAAACTCAATATAACTGATACATACCATTCAAATTTATTGCAATAACGATAAATTTAAATTTATCGTTATTTATTTTTAATAATAATTTAGATCAAGGAATGATCTAAATAATGTTTAAAGGATTGTTATTTTAGTAAATTTTAGGCCTCGTAATAGAGTACACAATTCAAAGGTCATTTGTAGAGTTGTTTAGTCTGGGTTCGAGTCCCAAATAATGGAGAGTAACTATATAGCCTCTCATCTCTAAACGGTTCGCCCCAAATCATCCAGCAGAATAATTGGGGATCTGGTTGTAAATTGACTGTTGGGGATCATGTTCCAGGGGGAAAATGAGTAGGGGTTCGGTTTAGCATGAGCTATGGAAAGGGGAAAAGCTCTTAAAAAATCAACAAAATCCTATCATTCACAAACGATAGTATCTATAGTTACTATGGATGGAAGTATAAGTCTGGACTGTTGAACCAAAGTCCGTGTATTAATTCCCGTTGTCGGGGACAGGAAGCCTGAGAACAAATCCACAAGGGCCGTGACGAGGATTCGAACCTACGTCCGAGATCATCCCAGACGCTGCCTTAATCGACTGAACTACGACTGTAAAACCCTGGTTTGCGTCTCGGAGAGGCTGCAGGATCCAAGTAAGTTAGGTACAACTTCTGGTTTCAACTCTTTTTGACCATGTCGTAGCTCAGTCGATTACGGCAGCGTCTGGGATGATCTCGGACGTAGGTTCGAATCCTCGTCACGGCCCTTGTGGATCTGTTCACTTGATGCATCACGCTATTGTGATTTCTGTGTGTCAGGAAGCCTGTGTATATGCAAGTACTTTAGGCTCGTAAAGAGGTGTCACATAAGTCGAACTTCAAACCTTCTCCAGATTGCAACCCACAACAGTGGCCTAAATCCTCGGTACCTATATACTGCTAGGTGAACAGAGATATTAGGAGAAATGTCTGTCCCTTGCGGGAATCGAACCCAGGATCCTAGATTTTGAGAGGTGTACCATCTCTCCCCTTTCTCGGCGTAAGTAAGTCATTTTGGTGACCTTAATAACCCTTCCGCGGTTGATTTAACTTATTTCCAACATCAAAACAAAGAGTACATAGAAATATGAGGAACAACCAGGGGCACTCTGTGGGATTTCTGGCAAGCTTCCCTCTCGCAGCCCTTCCTCAATGCCCCTAACACCGTGATATAACAAGCACGCAACATGCTCCGGCACTCGCCACATAATAACCACATTCTCGACGATTTTCCTGGAACAATAAAAAAAAATATAGTCTGTGAAATCTACCGGAGTTTCCCCTATTATTTTTCCTGACTACTCGTTTTCTATAAATAGTTTCCTCGTCGCAACTTGATAGATTTTATTATAATTTACGATAATAATTCATTGTGTCGGGGGACAGGTAGCCTGTGAATATATTCACCTAGTTGTGCTTGCGGGGGTCGAGCTTTGCTCTTTCAGCCCGCCTCTCAACTGTCAAGCTACTGTTACTATTATTATTTTTTCCACACCACACACACCCTAGGAAGCAGCCCGTGACAGCTGACTAACTCCCAGGTACCTATTTACTGCTAGGTAACAGGGGCATCACGGGTGAAACAAAACTCTGCCCATTGTTTCTCGCTGGCGCCCAGAATCGAACCCGGGACCATAGGATCAGGCATCCAGCGTGCTGTCCGTTCAGTCACCGGCCTCTGTAATGTATACAGTTGGACTTATATTCCCCCCCCCCCTTCCCCCCTATGGTCGAATTAATGACCCTTCTTAGGATGCAAACTCACTAACGTCTGGGTATATTTGCTACTAGGAGAGTTAGTTAGTTTAGTTCATTTATTATGCACCCCATACCCATCTTGTGGGCGGTAGTGGAAACTGTTACAGAGGCACATTTTTTTTTTATTAAGATATGAGGTACATCTGCATTAGTGCAGCTACCCTAGACTATATGAAGTGGAGTACAGTGTGTCAAAAAAGCTAACTAGGTGATGCTAAGAAATCCCCATCACACAGGATGGTTAGTCATACAGAGGCATGTGATAAGCGGTCTGCACTGGCAGACTCCGGATGCATTTTGAGGATATCAACAACACAAGATTGAATAAGGTAGCAGTGGTAATACAAGTCCCCATCTCGCAGGATGGTTAGTCATACAGAGCCATGTGTTTAATAGCCTGCACTGGCAAATTTTGGGTATAATGGGCTCAGGGACTGAACCCCACAATTCATTTAGCTAAGCAAGTTACAATCTTGATGAGCTAGTTACAAAATTCAATATAAGTCGTCACATCAACAATGGGTTCGAGATCGACCTCAAGTACAGGTTCTAAATTAAGCATCTTACATATGTGGAGAGCTAGTGTCAAAATTTATATGTTTGTCCTGCACACCGCCCCCCATCCAGTGGGCAGCGGTGGATAGGTTACAATCACTCAGTTACTACCTACAGTTAGCAAACTGGGGATATTTGGCTAAAATTTCTGGTAGCATTTTGAATGAAATATTTACACATCGCTACTAAGAGAACAAGGACATTACGTGATATAGGAATGCGCCCAACCATTTCTGTCCTACCCGGGATTCGAATCAGGAATTCCCGATTATCAGTCAAGAACGAACCCGATTGCATTTCTGAGACCCATAAATATGCAGAATGCAAGCCACTTAAAAGCTACACAAATTTAAGTAATTAAATTCTACTTTTATATTTTTCGTGTTATTTTGTATTGGTTCTAGATGAAGGTAATAATCTAGGGACGGTATAAGGCTTGCGGAGAGTGTGGTGTACTCACCTAGTGGTGTTTGCGGGGGTTGAGCTTTGCTCTTTCGGCCCGCCTCTCAACTGTCAATCAACTGTTTGCTAACTACTTTTTTTTTCCACAACACACACACCCTGATGCTGCTTCCTGCACAGGAAGCAGCCCGTGACAGCTGACTAACTCCGGGGTACCTATTTACTGCTAAGTAACAGGGTAATTCAGGGTGAAAGAAACTTTGCCCATTTGATTCTGCCTCGTGCGGGAATCGAACCCGGGCCACAGAATTACGAATCCTGCGCGCTATCCACCAGGCTACCACGCCCATGAGGCAGGCAGGTTGACAGCCTACTGAGAGGCATCGCTATTCATCATTAACGTAAGCATTAAGTAATTGGTTCTCTCTGGGACAGGAAGCCTGTAAGACAGGTAGGGGATTGGGGCCTGACAGCTGAATGGATAGCACTTCGGATTCGCACTCCTGAGGTTCTGGGTTTGATCCCCGGTGTAGGCTGAAGCAAATGGGCAGAGTTTCTTTCACCCTGATTCTACTGTTCACCTAGCAGTAAATAGGTACCTGGGAGTTAGGCAGCTGTTACAACCTGCTTCCTGGGGGTGTGTAACAAAAAGGAGGCCTGATCGAGGACCGGGCCGCGGGTACGTTAAGCCCCGAAATCATCTCTAGATAACCTCAAGATACGAAGAAAACCTGTGTAAAATATATTTTTAATCGCGGACCCCCCCCCCCCCCCATAGGTCAAACTGCTGACTTCCCCATTATGCAACCCACAACAGTTGCCGAACTCCCAGATACCTATTTACCACTAGGCGAACAGTTGTGAGTCGAGAAGGTAGCCACTGTACCACCGAGACCCTGTCCCACCGTGATGGTGGTACTGGGGGGCAGAAGAAGCCGTCACAGCTGATGCAGCAGGCGGCTCACTACATCACTCCTTGTGTACATTCTGCCTCCCAGAAATTGACTCACGATCTCACGCATTATATAACTGAGTGCCCGGACATCAGACCCTTTAGACCTGCCGTCACGAGGAACAAGGAAACGCCCGAAACGCATTGCGTAATAGTGGCTTTAGGCTTTGTATGTACTAGCTCTATCTATATATCAATCCATTAATGTAACATCACTTGTATGTATGTATGTAACTTACCTGAATAAACATATTTATTTATTTAAGAAACTGTGCAATTACCTGATCAGCTTCCGTGTTGCTAAGATCATTCTCATAATCTATAAGAAATTTACTCGTCTAGGCAGACGCTGATGATGTATGCGGCGCGTTTTTTTTGTATAATACAGTCTGCTCCATGACCTAAAACAAGGAGTTAACTAAATAATTAATAATGTCACGCATATGCACTATGGCAAAGGATTGCAATACTGAATTTCCGTTGTTGTGGACAGGAAGTTTATCGAAGTCCGCCCTAAGCGCCTACTGCTGGCCGTTCCCAGGATGCAACCTATGACAATAGCCTAACTCCCGGGCACCTATTTTACTGCTAAGTGAACAGGTATATCAGGTGAAAGGAAACGTGCCCGAGGATTGAGTCTACCGGTTGTGAGCGACATGCTCTCATTGTAAATATGATTCTGGACCAATTAGCGACATGCTCTCATTGTAAATATGATTCTAGGACCAATTAGCGACATGTTCTCATTGTAAATATGATTCTAGAACCAATTATAGCTACACGCGCTGACCAGGAATACGATACCAAGGCCAAGATTAAACCAGCATTTACTCGTCATCTAAGGAACCCGCCAAATCGTTTAACAACCAGGTGCTTATTTTACTGTTGTGTAAACAGAGGCTACAGTTAAGGATTGACGCCCAGTAAATCTTCCCCGGTCAGGATACGAACCCTGAACAAAGCGCTTGCGAAACGCCTAGCGATTGTCTTATACACTCCACCACGGGGAGTGCACGATTTTAAATCTTGGTCCGCGACTTATCATGTAAGTATATTACACTAATATTTAAACCCTGGACCAACTAGCAACATACTTTGGATTATTATTATTATTTTGCTTACGTATGAAGGTCATAGCGACATTAAATGTATGCTAATTCCTTTTTCTTTTCCAGCGGGAAACAACCCGGGTGTCGGAGCGTCTAGTGACTCATATTTCAGTGAAACTATTATAAAAAAAAAATAGAGGGATTCCATCATTCCATGTGAATTCAAATTTTTAGATAAGTTAGGCACCATCTGTTGGAGCGTCCTCAGTCACTGTGCTCTCACGGGGCGAGGGGCAACTTAAATAAACATATTTACGGATCACAGAAATTAGAGTTCCAAATTGTAATCACCAAAGTGATCAATGAATATTTTTATTTCCTTATCAGTGCCTTGTTTATAAATTGTCCAAAGCTTTAAATAATTAATATTACCATTTTTAAAAATAGTTTCTGGTGTAGTTAGCGATGTATTATTAATTTTCACTTGTTGGGTTTTGTAGAGCATGTTAAGTTTCTATTTTGATGTTTTGTGTATGGCTTAAGGCATAAGATCAATCAGCCAACAAAGGCTTAGTAAGGCCAAGAAGAATTCGGTATTAAATTAAAATGTCTGTCTGTTCGAGGTGGAAGGGTGTACTTCTCCTTATTATTTAAAGGGTATATATATACCCTTTAAATAATAAAAGGGTATATATAATAAAAAATAATAAATAATACCCCTTTAAGTAAGATAGGGTACCCCCCAATTCTTGTCGAAATCAACGTTTGTTGATTGATTTCGACAAGAAAGTAATGAGAGGAATATGCCCCATTTCTACATATTATTTACACTTTGAGTTTACATTAATCCTTGAGATATTAAGGGCTAAATTATACTTTCCCGATGGAAAGTTAACTACTAAATTACGACCGTAACAACTCTTCGTGCTACTGAAAAGCCTTAAGCCCAACTCTAAATGACTTCATTAGAGACATATTCACTGGAGTGTATTCAGCTTGCCATTTAGACGACCCGGGTGTGGATCACTAATTCCTCTGAGCTTCAGAAGTAGTAGTCATGTAAAGTTGAAAATTCCAGCATAACAGCAGTAGTGGCTTCTGGAATCTTTTCTTATTAAGACTATTCATAGCTGGGTGGACAGAGCTACTTCCTCACACGTATGGGGTTCTTGGTTCGAGTCTCCTAGAGCTCAGGTGAATGAAATGTTTATATCCACGGTAGTGTGGATGACAATTTATATCGGCTTCTCAGTATATATATACTAAATGTGAAGTTAACGCCGGTACTATTATCAGTACTAGAATGTACTTGTTGGCTTGTCTACAGATTCTTAACATGGTAAATCTGAACGATACTCCAAGGTGCATTGTTAACCACTTGCACTCTGAGGCTACATCATTTTTTTTTTATTATATATATATATACAATACCAGAGTTCTTACATTCTTGTACAGCCACTAGCGTTTCGGGCAAGTCCTTAATCCTAATATTCTCCGGAATACGACCCGCCAAATCGTTTTACAACCAGGTACCCATTTTACTGTTGGGTAAAGAGAGGCTACAGTTAAGAATTTGGGCCCAGTAAATCCTCCTCGGCCAGGATACATTGTCAATCCTATTTCTCTCTGTCTCCATCTTTATGGATCCCGCTATTTATTCTTTAAACAAAGAAAAACACAGTTTCCAGAAACGATAGGTCTATAGATATACAAGGATAAAATGTACAAAATATGTACTATTTTAGCCAAGACAAAGTTCACGTTTTGTGCTAAAGGGAAATATAGAAAACTGAAACTATCTATAAATCTATGTTGTTCTTAGTTCTTCTTCTGTGTTAAATAGATATGCTACAGCCGTCTGTTGTTCGTCAGCTTGCGTTTGCTGTCTGTGCACCTGTTTGTCGTTCGTCAGCTTGTGTTAGTGTGCGCTAAACTTTTCTGTACTAAACTGTATATTTCAAATTCCACATTTGAAATGTTTTTCACAAGGATATTAACTGGTGATAAATATTGGATATTTAAATGACATCTAATGTAATATATAATTTGAATTAGGACTGAGAATGCGAGCTGGAGTAAATTGTCCATGCGTTGTTGGGAGAACAAATTATCTATGCATGGCTATGGGAACAAAAATCTATCCATTGTTGGAAGAACATATTATCTATGCATTGCTGGAAGAACAAATAATCAATGCTTGACTAGAAGATTGAGTCACTTGGAGAGAGAGAAAGTAGTTTGTTATGCATAACATACCCACCCCGGGGCCGCTGTAGGAAGGATACAGGACACAATATGTTTATAAAGTGAACGTTTTTGTTATGTTAACTAAATTAGTGATAAGTGTATTACGGGCTATTCATGCATAAGACAGAATGTATGTCCAAGGATAGAGGCCGGACGTTACGATTGATTGATTGATTGATGAAGATTAAGCCACCCAAAAGGTGGCACGGGCATGAATAGCCCGTGAGTGGTGGCCCTTTTGAGCCATTACCAGTATCAATAGATGATACTGGAGATCTGTGGAGGTGCGACTGCACCCTGCGTGACGGGAGATGTCTCCCCCCGGACGTTATGGTGCCTCATCCAACTTTATAGGTGAAATAGTGCGGGGGACGGGTCGGACATAGGCTAGTCAGGGTCGCCGGAATTGAAGAGTTATCAACGTGCTACGGTCACAAACTGACCCCCAAGAGGGACTGAGGGGGTCAGCCAGGCACGCCAGCTACGCCTGGCTAAATATTTAAACATAAATAATATTTTCTTATAGTAATATAAAAAGTTATTCAAATGATCTCTAAATTAGAATCTAATTTAGATTCTAGATTATGGACACACTCAAACACGGATGTGTTTTTTGTGTCCACAACACACAAACACTGACGGGTTCGTGTGGTCAAGTCCGGATCCGTCCACGAAACGTTTTGGCAAATTGGAAATCCAGTGTTTTTTCCTCTAGAACAGGAAGAATTTGGCATAAACTAGTTCCAAAAATGGTCTCCAGGATGTCAACATGAAGTCTCCAAATTACCTCTAGACACTCTCAGATTTGAAGAGATAACTATCAGTATCTTATATTTCAGTTTCACGTTTAGATCTCAGTACATAAAGGAGTTCTAAGGTTAGGTTAGTTATGATTGGTAATAATCTTTCAGAAATGGTAGACTCCTTCCTCTCAAGTTCAAGTATGTTTATTGAGACAAGAAAGAAATACATCTCAAAGGGATAGAGTAGCTTAGGCTATTTCTACCTCCTTCCTTTCTCTCCATGTTTGCCTCCGATGCCAGAATTATGGGAAAGATACATACTATGGGAGACTGCGATAAACTTTAGGATGTCCTCGATGAAGGATGATACAAAAACACCTGTGTTGTGTTACACACCAACACTGCGTCATGCCAGGCTGGTTGTTGTGTCACATAGCAACACTGCGTCATGCAAGGTGGCACGGGCATGAATAGCCCGTAATACACTTGATATTCAAAGACTCGTAATATACCTCCGGCACACTGACGACCCTCCTGGTCTCCTCACAGCTTAACACACAACCCCACAACAACCCTCGGCCTCCAAATAATAACTTGAACCACACAGAGTGAACTTGAACTTACACTCACCTTGGCGGGGGGGGGGGGGGCAGCCTAGTCACTGATGAGTCAGGCTCCTAGATCACTCCATGAACCCTGACGGACCCTCTGCCTCAGTCCGTCCTCCAAAGAAAGAGCCAAAGGTGATTCCATCCACCCGCCAACCCCCCCCCCCCCCAGGTGTTCATGAATGAAAAACGGTTTACACACGACTCACAACTGATGACGTTCGAACACTTCCGGAACAAGTGCTTCACTGACGAATTTTGTTCGAACCACAACGCTGTAAATGCTTCACCCACGTACTACAAATACAACAGCCCGTCCTCCAAACAAAGATCCAAAAGTGATTCCATGCACCCGCCAAACCCCCTGTTTATGAATGAAAAGCGATTTACACACGACTCACAACTGCTGACGTTCGAACATATCCGGAACAAGTGCTTCACTGACGAATTTTGTTCGAACCACAACTCTATAAATGCTTCACCCACGTACTACAAATACAAATAATTGCCAACAGAACCTAAGCACCTAACCTATCCTATGCCTATATATACACAATATGTTAATATATTATAATATTAATTTATACTTGAGAAAATTCTCGTTTTGAATGACCAGCATGTTAAAATTTATGAATGCGTCTGTGGGGTTGACCGCTGAATGTAATGGACTTGAGTCGAGGACGGGTTGGGGAATCGCACTTGTAAATGCTTCACACAGATACTATATATAAAAAAAAATATTGCCAACGGAAACTAGAGAAGCAACCTAACCAAGGCCAAACTAAACACAATTAAAATATGTAATATTTTATATTTATATTTAAGAAAATGAAAATTTTGTACGTTAAAATAGTCTGAGGACCAATTACCGCAGACAGTCGCAGCGTAGACCCACACAGCCTGTTGTTATCTAGAATGACTATAAAACATGTACCCGGCAGTTAGGTTCAAGTTCAACCACATATATTGAAACAATAATATACATCTCAAAAAAGGATAAAAATAGCATAGCCCTTAGGCTATTTTTTTACCCTCCAATGGGAGTTAGGCAGCTGTTGTGGGTGGCATACTGAGCAAGATCAGTATAGCAGACCTAGAGGGCGAGGGACCTCGATACGCCTTTGCCCCATTAACGTGAATTATAAGTACTTTATATAAAGTGCTGTAACACCAATTTTTTTCACTTTTCTTAACAGCCAAAGTTGCACGTCACTTTACCGTAGTGTTAAAGCGTGTTGGTAACACTGTGATCATGTTGCTTGAGGGGTTGAATTGCGTGGCGCGTCTGCTAGCAGGGCAGTCTGGCATGATAGAGTGTTGCGTCACATGATATTGTGTGAGGCGGCCTCCAGGTGTATTGCTGGAGTGTGTTGCGTCATTATGGTGCAAACGTAAGCTGGCAGCCAGGTAATGTTGCGTCACATGAAGACACTACATGTCAACAGTCTGATAACATTGTGTCACATGATGACACTGCCTGTCAACAGTCTGGTAACACTGCGTCACATGATGACACTGCCTGTCAACAGTCTGGTAACACTGCGTCACATGAAGACTGCCTGTCAACAGTCTGGTAACACTGCGTCACATGATGACACTGTCTGTCAACAAACCCCTAAGCCTGCATGAACAAGGGGACACAGGTGATACACAACCAAGTAACACATAAACAAAGGGGACACAGGTACAAAACAACTAACCAAATGAGTCACAGAGTTATTAAAAAAAGAGTATTTATCAAAAGTGGAAACAGAAAACGAATATAATATACTCAAAAATAAATAGTTGGAAGCCTACTCCATAGGCCTCTCTTGAACACAGAAGAGGGTGAAGGGGGCGCTGTTACGTGACCTAAACAACACCTAGACACCAAACGTTTTTGAGCTAGACTGGAACTCCGGGAGTTTCCCGCAAGCGGAAGAAACAGTCACTGGATACCGCAGAGAGAGAGAGAGAGAGAGAGAGAGAGAGAGAGAGAGAGAGAGAGAGAGAGAGAGAGAGAGACAGACAGACAGACAGACAGACAGACAGACAGACAGACAGACAGACAGACAGACAGACAGACAGACAGACAGACAGACAGACAGAGACAAAGAAACAGAGAGAGAACTAGGCTGCAACAAACTAAATTATTGTCATTTTCACCCATACACAACACCTATTTAACTATATCCAAATATATGAAGCCATTACGATATACATCATACATACACACAACACACACACACTCTGGATGATTATGTATACCCCACTGAAGCCCAATCACTTCCGTCGCGTGATCCCTCCCAAATACCCCAGGCCTAAAGCACTATACATAGTTTCTGATTTAGGTTTGGTGTTCGATGTAGGCCAATCAACTTCTGGAGGGTTATTCAGGCCAACACAATAGTTTAGTGACCAACCCTCAAGTATACCTTTAGTCCTAAATATTGTCCAGGACTAAAGTGTACTCAGTGTAGAGTACTGGACTCAAGAGTTATACCGAGTTGGGATATGAGGACACTAAGAGCTGGGATACGAGGACACTAAGAGCTGGGATATGAGGAGACACTAAGACCTGGCATACGAGGACACTAAGACCTGGCATACGAGGACACTAAGACCTGGCATACGAGGACACTAAGACCTGGCATACGAGGACACTAAGACCTGGCATACGAGGACACTCTGGCATATTTGGCGGGAACACAAAGCCATGAATGAAGCGTGTACTACGAGCCTTGTATTCACCACTGAGGGAAACAGTGAATGAGAGTAGCGCCGCCATGAATGAAACTGGAGCGGCGCGGGGGGGGGGGGGTGTCATTAATACTACGAGGCTCGTCTCCGTTGTTCGCTCTCGACTCACACTCGGGTATCCCGGGTTCGAATCCCTGATGGACATGGATGCACGCGTTTCCGATCACCTGATACCTCTGTTCACCCAGCGGTACACAGGTACCCGGGAGTTAGTCAACTGTTGTGGGTTGCATTCTGAGGGGGGGGGGTCCGTAGTTCGACCTTGGGGTGAAGGGGGACCTCGATATATGCCTAAGGTACATATATATATATACTCAGGCTGCCTGTCCCCGGCACAATGAATTGTTGTATAATGCTCTTTTAATATTGCTATATTATGTAACGCCTTTAATCTTCATGTTCAGCCACTTGGACTGGTCGGTAGAGCGACGACTTTTTAAGGATCTGAGTTCGATTTCCGATGGTCCAAGTGTTAGGAGCAGTTTCTTCCCTCCGTCCTTGCAATCCAGGGATCCCTGACGTCATATGTCCTCCAAGTGTTGCATAGTCTTGTTCTGCACCTTAATTAAGGCTGACGTTGCGCAAGACTTCGTTACAAGTGTGTGTGTGTGTGTGTGTGTGTGTGTGTGTGTGTGTGTGTGTGTGTGTGTGTGTGTGTGTGTGTGTGTGTGTGTGTGTGTGTGTGTGGATCATTTACGGTGCAGCGTTACATAATTTGGTGCTGTGGTTATTGAGTGATTATCAGGACAATTACTACTAATGCTGGTACGATTTAATTCGTCTTGCCAATGATGTAACTAATTACTATTGCCACAGTTTACAGCTTTAGCTAATACTGCACCTGTTGCTAGGCTTCACGTCTCCCACTGAGGGATATTATCCAGGTGCTGCTGTATCCTGGATGTTATCCATGGAAGTTCTTGTTTTTTTTCTGCAGTGGCTGAAGTTGTCTCACCTGCACCTATTCCCTACTGATCTGCCAGACGTAACATACACACATATACATCCACTAAACATAAAATATACTTCGAATTCAAAATTTCCCATCAAGGAACATAAACATATCGAAATAAAACTGATATCAATAAGGCTCCAACATATTGGTTTTACTCAAAAATATATATATATTTTGCGCTGCGCGTACGCGTGCTAGTGGCTTTACAAGAGTGTAATTACTGTACTATACTATGTATTCTCACAAACCTAATGTACCTTCTTGTATATAAATAAATAAATAAAAATAAATATTATCCTGGCAGTTTATGCTACAATAATTTAACTCACAACTTTCCTTGTAGTTCAGAATTTTCGTTGGCAAAGACGCGCCTTTACACCGATGTAAACAAAAAAACCGAGAATTCGTCGCTTAGGCTTCAGAACTGAATGACATAATTCCAAGGTCACAGGGGGAGTATTCCCGCCAAACGTTTACGGCGCCCCAATAGAGGCTACTGAGGTGACCAGCTGCCTCAATATGCCCCCATATGGAGAGCCTCTAGGTGTTCCAGCGACACATGACACAAGTGGTGCATAATAAGGGAGGTTTTGTCTGTGTTTTTTGATTTATGCAGATGTTGCGGTCAGTCGCCAGGTGCCGCGATGAGGCCCTCATGGCCAGGTAGACACCGTGACGTGAACAAATAGGAAGACGTTAGTCTTGACGTCATAGATTTCCCCGTGTTGGTGGCAGAGTCTGGTTTAAAATGGCGGATGGTAGCCGAGCTCGGCAGTCTTCTCCTTCTTCAGCAAGAGTGCGGAGCTCGTCTTCATCTTGCCACTTCGTGTTATATAGACGACTTTCGTGCGACATTACTAGCGGGAGATATATAAGCTGAAACTTCTATTTCAAATCTACACAAATCGATTCCATTTACAATGGAGGGTTCCAACTACGAGGATCTGAGGGCGTCTCTCACGTTCGACGAGCCGCTCTTCGGCCACGGCGCGAGTATCGACAACCTGTGTCAGACGTATCTTGGCGACCTTGACTCCTACTGTCCAGGCTTGGAGCTTCACTACCCCGGCGAGGAGACTTATAACACCGGCCTTCTGGAGCAGATAGAAGCTTTTTCCAAGATGGACGTCAGTGACTGGAGAGGCGAGGTTAGTACCGTCATCAGAGGTCTATTCCACTCTTCTTCAGTAGGGTTCTTCCTTGAAAAGTCTCTTTCTCTCTCTCCCGCGCCCCTTAAGGGCTTTCTAAAGGGCATGCCTCCAGGCCCTTCTTCAATAAGGCTTTTTTTAAGCATTTCAAAGGGCTCGCTTAAGACCTATACCAAAAGGTGCGATTCCCACACCACCCACCAGAAGATGGAGAAAGGACGATGCTTCGGTCCGTCCTGGACCGATGCCACGTTATTGTGACTCATTGTTTTTATCTAAAGCTCTTCTTCAAAGGCATCTAAAATAATGACAGAATTAGAACACTAGAAACCTCCAAATGTATTGGACAGGTTCTGGAGATAGTGAAGTTACTAACATCAAGTTATTACTCAGCTTCCTCGAGGCCTTAGAGGAGGACCTGACTGACAGTCCTCACACTAGACAGCTGCTCTCGCAGTTATTATCCATAATGACAGAACTCCACCTTTTGAAAAGATTCTGGATTCAGTTCTTTTCTTCCTTTCCACAATTCACTGATTTTTTCCAGAGATGCTAGTGTCTCTGGATACTTTTTCCAGAGATGCTAGTATCTCTGGATACTTTTTCCAGAGATGCTAGTATCTCTGGATACGTTTTCCAGAGATGCTAGTATCTCTGGATACTTTTTCCAGAGATGCTAGTATCTCTGGATACTTTTTCCAGAGATGCAAGTATCTCTGGATACTTTTTCCAGAGATGCTAGTATCTCTGGATACTTTTTCCAGAGATGCTAGTATCTCTGGATACGTTTTCCAGAGATGCTAGTATCTCTGGATACTTTTTCCAGAGATGCTAGTATCTCTGGATACTTTTTCCAGAGATGCAAGTATCTCTGGATACTTTTTCCAGAGATGCTAGTATCTCTGGATACGTTTTCCAGAGATGCTAGTATCTCTGGATACTTTTTCCAGAGATGCTAGTATCTCTGGATACTTTTTCCAGAGATGCAAGTATCTCTGGATACTTTTTCCAGAGATGCTAGTATCTCTGGATACTTTTTCCAGAGATGCTAGTATCTCTGGATACGTTTTCCAGAGATGCTAGTATCTCTGGATACTTTTTCCAGAGATGCTAGTATCTCTGGATACTTTTTCCAGAGATGCTAGTATCTCTGGATACTTTTTCCAGAGATGCTAGTATCTCTGGATACTTTTTCCAGAGATGTTAGTATATATATTAAGTGTTAATATTTTAGTTTTCTTGTACTATTAGATATAATTGTAATTAGGTCCTTGGATATGTGTGATACTCTTAGGCTTCGGTTGATAATGAGCTCTAGTAATAGGTTCTCTCAGCCTTCATTGTCTTAACAAATGACTGTCATACCGGATGCTTGACAATCTGTGTGTCTCCAGGACTGCTTGGATTGGGCTGGAAGCGTGTGCAGGCGTCGGGGTCTGGACCAGACCACCGTGGACCTCTGGGTATTTAGAAACACCTGCGGCAGCCTTCTCCTGCAGTACACCTGCCAGGACTTCTGCAGCCTCGTGGGCGCCGTATACGGACCCGTCTTCCACCAGGAGTTCACCCAGATGAGACATGACCGAGATGCTGGTGAGTCGACGCTCCTCTATGTCTGTGTGTGAATGTCTGTTTATGTCTGTGTCAATCTCTTTCCGTCAGTATTTTCTAGACAATCTCCTGCAGGAGGCTGTGGAGAGGGTTGTACTCACCTAGTTGTGTTTGCGGGGGTTGAGCTCTGGCTTTCTGGAGAACCCTGGAGAGGGTTGTGTATGTGTGTGTTTGTGTATGTGTGTGTTTGTGTATGTGTGTGTCACGACACCCGCCCTTTTTGACCCCTGTTGTCCGGTCTCCGCCCATCCTAACGACATCCTCTACACCCCCCCACCCACCACCGTCCCCCTCCCCAGTCATTGTTTCTCTCCTGCGGAAATAACATTAAACATACATCCAATCGACCCGTTAAGCATGTGTCTGACGAGGCGCTTAAAACAATCCTCCAGTTCACGCTCGGAGCTGACAATACTAGACTGTTTTTCTCTCGCGAATGATCATTTGGATTAAGACATCCTCGTTGCCAATCGCAGCTGTCTCACCCGTTGTTGTCTCTCTTCCCAGGTGAGCTGAAGTACGAGGAGACTGGGAGCGCCTCCCCACACGTGGAGTACCCCTGGGGGACCAGCGACACCCTCTCAGCTGACCCCTGGGACCTCACCAACGAAGATATTAAGGACCTGGACAGATACATCGACGCCAGTGAACCTGCCGACCCTCTCAGCGGAGGACTCCAAGAGATGGATCTCTACGAGCAGTCCATTTACTATGGTAAGTGTGTGTGTGTGTGTCTCGCATGCTCTCATTGCCTAGTTGTGCCTGTGGAGGGTCAGATCTAGTTCTTGGATCCCATTCCGTCCCTTGGGGAACGAGCCACAGTCTAATCACTGCCCCTTGAAGCCATGCGTTAGTTCTCTACCCATAATAAGAATAGTTATCATAAACAAAATTAAACCCAATGGGAAAAGCATTAGGAGGCTATAGAAGGATTCGAACTTGTGGATCTGGGAGTACCCAGAGCATCGGTTCGAATCCTCCTGAAGCCTCCTACTGATGTTTCTCATTTATTCATCACGTTCATGTGATTTCTTTGTGCATTAAACTCATTGTTATTATTCATTTGTTATTACTATAATCTATTATCTATTTATCTCTTGTTTATCGTTCCTTCTCTCTCTCTCCCACCTCCAGGCAGTGCCAGTGTCACTCCCGAGCCTGTTGCCCAGATGTCCGCCGGAGGAGATGGCACTCCTGTCCTCTCCAGTGACCCTCTCAAGAAGATACGACCAGACGCCAAGAAACGAGGTGATTACGAGTTGTGATTCCAGTGGGTAACGATGATAATAATAATAATAATAATAATAATAATAATAATAATAATAATAATAATAATAATAAATATATATAATAACACTAACGTTTCCATCTTACAGAGCGAGGACCTAAGAACTGGGAGTTCGTCATCCGCCTCCTGGCTGACTCTCAGACGAATCCTTCGTTGATACGGTGGGAGGAACAGTCGCAGGGGACCTTCCGCTTGGTCCAGCCCTCTGTCATCGCCAGGATGTGGGGCCAGAGGGCTGATAAACCCAACCTCTCCTACGATAACTTCGCTCGAGGCCTTAGGTAAGCTTGGGAGGCCTTAGCTCTCTTGGTCATAATCCAGATACGTGTCCCAGAGGAATCGTCTCCATTTTTCGTACATGAAAAGTAAATATTCCTTCTAATGTCGTATTACGAGTCAATCAATCCCAGGAAATGAGTTTTCATGACTAGGAATTAAGTTCCATACCAGGTGCTCATACGTTACCAGGTAGCACTATGATAAGTACTTGCTCTTACCTCTGCCCTCGCCTCTACAGGTACCACTACACTACTGGAGCGCTGCAGCCGGTGTCCGAGAAACAACTGGTGTACAAGTGTGGTCCAAAGGCTCTCAAGTACCTCATCGAACTGAAGAGAACGCTGTCAGCGTAATCGTCAACGCTTACGCTCACCAGCGACGCTCTCATCAACTCGTTGTCACCACTGGCTTGTCAACGACAACCGCAGCTACAACTGCTCCTCGTCAGCTCTGGCTTACCAGTAAAGTCGACCGCAGCTACAACTGCTCCTCGTCAGCTCTGGCTTGCCAGTAAAGTCGACCGCAGCTACAACTCATTGTTGTTTTGTCAACGACATCAAACGCAGCTGGATTTATTTGTTGTCTTGTAAGCACTATCTTGTCAACGACGTCGACCGCAGCTGGAACTGCTCTTCGTCAACACTGGTTTCCTCAAGCAAACAGATGTAAAAAAAACTATGTTCGAAGTACTTCGCGCGTTCAAGAAGGAGACACTGCCGTTTCCAGCGACGTCATCTGTCTCTTGGAGCAACAAAAGTTTGTCCTGGAATCGGAAGCTTTCCAAGGAAAAAAGGAAAAACAAGAATATAATCATCTATCGGCCGTGTCGTTCGAATATTCCTTCCTTCAAATGGGAAGTGTTTGAATAGCTTCAAGGAACAGATGCAGCGGAATTTACCAATGTGTTCAAAATATTTTGAATTTGAACTGTCCAGATAGAAAACGGCGAGTACTACACCGAAAATATATAAACCTCCTGCATTGCTCTACACGCTCATATATATATATATATATATATATATATATATATATATATATATATATATATATATATATATATATATATATATATATATATATATATATATATGCGAACAAGCCTGAATGGTCTCCAGGACAATAAGCAACTGAAAACTCACACCCCAGAAGTGACTCGAACCCATACTCCCAGAACCCAGACTTCAGTTGCATATTGTCCTGGGGACCATTCAGGCTTGTTCGCATTTGTGTTCCTCACGTGTGCCCCAAAGAATGAGGTGATTTGGTAAAATGCTATGCCCAAGATTACTATCCAAGTGCCGGCGGTGGGGTGGTTCAAATAGCTTAGGCTATCACCTCATTATGTCCGGTCGTGATGGTCAAGTGGATTAAGGCGTCTTGTACATACCAGTTGCGTTGCTTCTGGGAGTATGGGTTCGAGTCACTTCTGGGGTGTGAGTTTTCAGTTATATATATATATATATATATATATATATATATATATATATATATATATATATATATATATATATATATATATATATATACATAACTTATTTATTTGTTATATATTTATAATTATTTATTTGATATATAGTTGAATCTGTTATTCCTATAGCCTAAGCATCCCAATGAACTTTAATGGGAACTGAATTTCAATTTAAGGAGGATTGAATTGTATTTTAATGAGGATTAGATAGTCCTCTAAGAAGAACTGAAGGATTGAATTGCACTCCAAAGAGGATTAAACTGCAGTCCAAGGAGGATTAAATTACACATTAAAGAGGATTGTATCCTCTTGTGGTCTTAATGTTTACAGTTTAAAGCGAGTGCGGATTTTATAAAATGGATTTCAAGGGGGGGAATGGATCAATTTATTGTTAGATTCACCGAGGGACCTGAGTAGCTTACAATTGTACCTGAGTAGCTCACTTTGTGTCATGTCTAGCTCACTTGTGTCATGTCTAGCTCACTTGTGTCATGTCTAGCTCACTAGTGTCATGTCTAGCTCACTTTGGGTCATGTCTAGCTCACTTGTGTCATGTCTAGCTCACTTGGGTCATGCATAGACCCATCGTGTCATGTCCCATTAATTTATTGAGTTATTTATTTCATGTAAATATAATATACCCACATTATAATATATAATGTCATATATAATTCACCAACATAATTACTTTTTATTCATATCATTCATTCTGTTTGTGTAATTACACATATGTCCATTTAGATATAAATATATATATCTTTTAAGGTATATATATATATCTATTTAGACAAATGTTTATTAAACAATATATCTATTTATACATATACATTTATTAAGGGATATATATTTATTTAGACAAATATATATATATGTACATCTGTGCTAATCGCTTCACTAACTAGAGACTATTAGTTACGTGTGAAGTATCTGTTATTATATATTATATATGTTATTAATTATATGTTGTGTGAAGTTATTATAATAAGCCGGATGTATTTATGTCCACTAAAATACACATTTGTGTACATGTGCTTGTACATATATATATTATATACGTCGCTACATGAAGGTACCTTCCAGGAAGGCTGTAATTGGTGAGCGCAATTTGCTGTTGCGCATTTTTTGTGCGCCAATTCGTCTTTTGTATAACAAATAAAGTCATTTATTTTTTGTAATTGTGTGTTTATGTTGTCTGTCGTTGGTAACACTGTTGTTGTCGTCAACTGTCAACACTGACAGTTGAGAGTCGGGGCCAAAGAGCCAGAGCTCAACCCCCGCAAGCACAACTAGGTGAGTACAAATAGGTGAGTACACACACACACACACACACACACACACACACACACACACACACACACACACACACACACACACACACACACACACACACACACACACACTCACACTCACACTCAGGGAGGCCAGGAAAGATCAAACCAGCCCCCTCAGGCAGTATAGTGGGAAGAGGAACTTGAACAACTAATATTATCAAAGAGTCTTACGCTACCTGTACCGCACCTCAGGTTACCTGCCTAAGAGTTGGATCAGCCAGCCAAATATTTCCTAGTTTGCGAACATGACTCTTATACAGCATTAGGAGAGGTTAAGGACGGTGAGGTATTATGATCACTGTTGTTGTGCTTGCGGGGGTTGAGCTCTGGCTCTTTGGTCCCGTCTCTCAACTATCAATCAACTGGTGTACAGGTTCCTGAGCCTATTGGGCTCTATCATATCTACATTTGAGACTGTGTATGGAGTCAGCCTCTGTTACCACCCTTGAGACTAAATAAGGTTCTTCTCCCCGCAGTGTAAAGAAATGATAATAAATCGGCCTTGCCAACAAATGTCTAGGGGTATAGATACATCACTGCATAAAATGAAGAACAATATATTTATGCTAAGGGGGACAAACATAACAACAATTAAATGTATAAATAATAGCCAGAAACATTCTTCAGCATGCAATATCATAGAATAAAATTAATTATTGAGACATGAGCAATATCACCAGAACATGGATTAATAAATGGGATATACACAATCATCTAACCAGATAATTAACATTTATATGGGCTAAAATAACAGTGACCAATGACTTAACTTAAAACACGACTCCTCTCGACAACAGCCGCCACACTTCTGCACGCACTTTGGTCCGCAGGCCAAGCGTCTACCAAAAAATCAACTAAACATCCAAATAAACATTGTGGAAATTCTAATAACAAAATGTAGTACTAATATTCAAAACATTATCAATCTAAAGAGTAGTAAACACTGGTACAACATTCCATACAATAATACGGCAACCAAATATGGGAATTAATCAAGGTAAAACTATAAACACTCGATTGACAACAATGTTCCCACACTGGCCATATCCAAATATGGTCAACCATCCACACGGAGAAACTACATGAGAAATCTAACACAAAAGCCTCGTACAATATAATGCAACTCAGGCACACTACAGCACACTATAATATATGACATACAAAAATCTCATATCATACAACTGGATGCTATATTAATTAGAGAACAAGACAATAAGTAATATAAGAATCAAGAGTAATGGCAGAATCCTAGTAAGATTCGTAACAGCCTCCACCACATCACTTCCTAATGCATTCCATTTGTCAACAACTCTGACACTAAAAAGTTCTTTCTAATATCTCTGTGGCTCATTTGGGCGCTCAGTTTCCACCTGTGTCCCCTAGTGCGTGTGCCCCTTGTGTTAAATTGCACCCCTCTGGTGCAATTGTAATGACCCACAGCCTCAAAGAAGGGAACACAGAGCATTCAGAGAGAAACTTGTCATTTAACACTGAATACGTATGAGTGTTCGCTTCTCCTACCCCCACCCCCTTTTTTATGTTGTACATTTTATTATACAAGGTTATATAGTTACATATCTCATTGCTTACAAAAGGAGAACATTAAGAAGAAATAAGGGAAAGTTTGTTTCCTAGAGGCTGTAGATTTCTTCGAACTCCGAGGACGCAGCGGGCATTTCCCCTCTGGATCGCCACACTGAGGCGCTGGAAGAGAAAGCTTGCTGCTCTAGAGTCTCTTGTAGTGTCAATGAGCTTGGAACCAAGATCCTTTAGAAACCTTCTTGCGCTCTGTCCCCATGGGCCTAGGGTCTTGGACCCTATTGGAACGAAGTTGTACCGATGATCTATTTCCCTGTACTTGGCTGACTTGTCTCTTTCTCTTTGTGTGGCCACGGCTCCTGCTGTGCCGGCAGAGAGGTTGATGTATGTGGTTGCCAGGGTGGATACACAAGTATAGTCCCACGCCAACTGTCTGCTGCCCTTCCAAGGGCGTAATGTGATTCCATCTGGTCGACTGGCAAAGATAGCAGAGTTACGGTTCAATAGATTGCGGGGCTCTCTCTCTCTGCTGGACACTGGGCAGAGGCAAGGCTCGGCTCCTTTTAATGATGCCATTGACTTCGTCGTGTCTGGAATGCCAACCGCCAGATTTTCCACAGTGCAGGCCGTGTAATCCATATTCGTCAGCATCTGCCTCGCCGCAAATACACCTATGAACAGTGTGGATAGGGGCAGCAAGGCGGAGAGCGACTGCAATACCGAGCTCCTGCGGATCAAGACGTGTGCCTGTCGCAGACATAGGGACTGTCAAAAGGAAGCCCCCTGCATGGGGTGCCGGAACAGCTGTGAGGCGTGCACAATTACTGGGGGTTGTTGCTGCCTGCAGCAAAGCTGTGGCTTCTTTGTCTATAATGGGGCTGTCCCAACTGGATTGTTTCTTGGCTTTCAACATGGCTGGTCTGAGTGCCGGGTCTGCCATGGCACCCCATTTCGTGTCGCATTCCGTGCACTGGGAATCCTGTATCTCAGCTACATCACTCAGGGTGTCAGGTAGAATTTCCTTAACCAGGTCATCTGATGCTGAGAAGGAAGACAGGAAGGCTGGGGCAGCAATTTGGGTGGCGGTGCAGACACCCAAGCCGCCGAGCCTAACAGAAAGAGTGGCTTAATTGTTTCCACTGGCATTCATTGAGGGAGAGGTTGACAACTTTTTCTTGCATGGTCTTCAGTAATAGGTCATACTCTTCAAGCTTTGGGCTGTCGTAGGATGGGGCGCAACTCAGAAAGTAGGGTAGCCTCGGAAGGGATAGGCATTTAATGAGGAGATAAAAAGCATCGTCGGCATCGATGTCACCTATCCTGTCTCCCATCCTCCTGAGGTCTGTGATTTTCTTATCAAGGATCTCTTCAATGGCGTTAAACCCGAGGGGTGCTCCAAAGAGAGTGCTGTTAACAACCCTAATGACTTGAGCTCCAGGCAAGGCAGACCTTATTCTAGCTACGATGTCTGGGTTGGAGGAGACTACTTCACAATTGGAAGGGTTCAGGACGAGACTCAGGCTTACTTCTTGCTCCCTTATTTTCCTGATATCTGCCAAGAGGTGGTCTATGGTGCCAGCTATAGTGCCATCATCCAAAATCCAGATGTTGAACTCGCTGGACAAGCTTTCGGTGATTTCTTTTAAGACTAAGCAGAAAAGAAGGGAAGCAAGAGGATCACCTTGCTGAACACCTTCACATGATCTGATTTCGTGTTCGCCAAAGAGCAATTTTGACTCACCACTGTAGCACGATAGTATGAACGGGTAGAGGGGCCGGAAATGGCGATGTACGGCACAAAGTACTGCATCTCTTGTGACCATGTTGAAGGCATTCTTAAAGTCCAGTTTGAGCCGGGCCTTTTCATCAGAAATGTTGGTGATGTATGCTCGTGCTGCATGGGCAGCCGCTTTACAGCCTTAGGGGATCCCAATTCCTAGCTGGATTGGTTTCAGCAATTCAGCCGCTTGCTGGCTGACAATCTTCGTAGCAGCTTTGGCAATCAGGCGTCGGAGAGTGTTGCCAACAGCGATTGACCTGATTCCCTCGTCCTTCTTTTTGAGAGCACAGAGGGAGGCACCAAAAAAGAGGGGCCTGACGACCTCAGGTATATCACCAGCCAGGCACGTGTTGACGAACCTTGTGAGTTCCATAAGAAGATCTTGTGCAGCATCACCAACCGCAGGATTGAACATTTGCTTGATGTGTTGAGGGTTTAATCCTGTAAAGCCGCCTGCTGACCCAGGTGGAAAAGAAAGGCCTGCTTTGTAGACCTCAGATTCACCAACAGTTAATGGGTCTGAACTGGCTTCGGTTGTTGGCCGTACTACTCCTGAGGCTCTGGGTGGGTGCTTGCTTTGCAGGGCTCGTGCTGTGGCAGAGTTTCTAGCAGCAATTTTCTCATCACTAGTGAAGACTCGAATAGAACTTGCAGTATTTCCCTCTACAATTTTCTTGGTGATTTGTGCTCTGATTTTGTACATTTCCGATGCGTTGTTACCATATCTGCGGTGGGTGTGTTTTGCTCGGAGAGGCAGACGAACTAGGTTGTCCCCCCTTGGGTATTCATTTATCGCCCTCAGGACCGAGGAGGCAAGTGATTTGTCCCTCCTTGGAGGGACGGTGAGGCATACATTGCTAAACAAAAGGACATTATGCCACGCTTGAATGTTTTCCGGGGCATCAGTGACCCTTTTCAAAAGAGTGGAGTTGTTTGGCTGCTGCATTTGGGCGGGCTGCTTTTGGTGTGTGTGTTAATGTTCTAGCAGACGTGGCTCTGATCGCTTGGGTGAGGTTTTCAGATGAGATTAAGTTAATGGGAATGTCTTCCCATAACTGTTAATGGCAGCTAGCCATTGCTTCCCTTTGGAGGCTGGTGGGAACCACTGTATTTTACCTCATTGACGGTGTGGAAGTGGATAACACCACCGTTAGTGTTTATGGTATATATATATATATATATATATATATATATATATATATATATATATATATATATATATATATATATATATATGACAGTGTCAGACCACGGAGGAAAACTGAAACAGGAATTTCCTTACGTTAAACAGGAAATTCCTGTTTCAATTTTCCTCCGTGGTTTGACACTGTCACATTTTTAATCACGTGTTTATTTTCGTATTTTTCGTGATTTACACACACATATACATACATTATATATATATATATATATATATATATATATATATATATATATATATACATACATACATACATACATACATACATACATACATACATATATATATATATATATATATATATATATATATATATATATATATATATATTAAGATGAATAGGAAAACCAGGGATATACTGAACATCTTGTTTTAGATTCTTTACTTTAAAATGCATAACGTTCCGAATACTTCTCGTATTCATCATCAGATCTAAAAGAAAAAACAGAAATCACAACCAAATAACTGGTAAACAAAGAACTCATACTCAATATAATTGCCTATCAAAGAAAGGAAAATGATTAAAAAACAAAACACTTAAGCTTACTTACTGTGATCAATACAAATAAAACTTATTAACTGTCACATAGATAAAGCTAATTCAAAAATCCATTAAAGTACAAGAGGAATTTTATAACTACTAAAACAAACAATTCTATTAAACTTACGCAAAAGTGATCAACAGGAGTGAAATTTTATAGTTAATACATAGATACTAAACACTATAACAAATATTCATATAATGACTACAAATCTACAAAACATGTATATAAAATGCAAACAAAATAAGAGACAATTATAAAGTTCTAACCAAAATCTTATAAAAACTCAAATATTAAATAAAACTAAATACCAAAAAATGTATTATATATCCTAAATAAAAGATTATAATAATGTACAATGTCAAGACTTGAAATAAGTAAGAAAAGGCAAAGACATGGTAAACTAAACAAAATTATAATATAATTAAACTTCCAGAATGAACTATAAATCAAATTACAGGTCCTACTGTGCACTATAAAGTGTACAATTGAACAGCCGAAAGGTTGCTATTTAACAGCAGGAGCTCCGTATTGCAGTCGCTCTCCGTCTTGCTGCCCCTATCCACACTGTTCATAGGTGTATTTGCGGCGAGGCAGATGCTGACGAATATGGATTGCATGGCCTGCACTGTGGAAAATCTGGTGGTTGGCACACTAGACACGACGAAGTCAATAACATCATTAAAAGAAGCCTTGCCTCTGCTCAGTGTCCAGCGGAGAGAGAGCCCCGCAACCTACTGAACTGTGACTTAGCTTTGCCGGCCGACCAGACGGAATCACACTGCGACCGTGGAAGGGTGGCAGACAATTGGCATGGGGCTATACTTGTGTATCCACCCTGGCAAACACATACATCAACCTCTCTGCCGGCACAGCAGGAGCCGCGGCGACACGCAGAGAAAGAGACAAGTCAGCCAAGTACAGGCAATTAGATCATCGGTACAACTTCGTTCCAATAGGGTCTGAGACCCTGGGTCCATGGGGAGAGAGAGTGCAAGAAGGTTTCTTAAGGATCTTGGTTCCAAGCTCATTGACACCACAAGAGACCCTAGAGCAGCAAGTTTTCTCTTTCAGCGCCTCAGTGTCGCGATCCAGAGGGGGAATGCTCGCTGCATCCTCGGTTCCTGCCCGGCGTCGGAGGAGTTCGAGGAAATCGAGTTCGAGGAAATATATATATATGTTCGCCTCTAGGAAGCGAACTCTTTTTTTTTGTGTCCTCTTAATGTTAATTTTTTGTATAAAATCAGATATGTAACTGTATAACCTTGCATAATAAAGTGTACACTATAAAAAAGGGGGGTGGTAGGAGAAGCGAACACTCTTACGTATTCAGAGTTAAATGGCAATTTTTCCCTGAATGCTCTGTGTTCCCTTCTCTGAGGCTGTGGGTCCCTATAATTGCACCAGAGGTGGTACCCCCCTATACATATATATATATATATATATATATATATATATATATATATATATATATATATATATATATATATATATATATATATATATATATATATATATATATATATATATATATATATATATATATATTATTAAATATGACCGAAAAAGTAAGATTAATAATTCTAACACGAATTTTCTCAATCTTTCGTACATTATGCTTCACTGTTGGAGGTAAATCAAAAATCACTTCTCCAAAATTCATTTTTATTTCTAGTCTGACGCGACACGGGCGCGTTTCGTAAAACTTATTACATTTTCAAAGACTTCACAAATACACAACTGATTAGAACTTGCGTTTCCCTGATTTTATATCTACATTTGAGTGAGGTGGGAAGGGTGATGTGGCATTACATTTGAGTGAGGTGGGAAGGATGATGTGGCATTAACACAAGACAGAACACTAGAGGATATTAATAGGGTATTAAAAGTATCAACACAAGACAGAACAGAAACAATGGGTATTGAATAGAAGTGTTTGTAGAAAGCCTATTGGTCCATATTTCTTGATGCTTCTATATTGGAGCGGAGTCTTGAGGTGGGTAGAATATAGTTGTGCAATAATTGGCTGTTGATTGCTGGTGTTGACTTCTTGATGTGTAGTGCCTCGCAAACGTCAAGCCGCCTGCTATCGCTGTATCTATCGATGATTTCTGTGTTGTTTACTAGGATTTCTCTGGCGATGGTTTGGTTATGGGAAGAGATTATATGTTCCTTAATGGAGCCCTGTTGTTTATGCATCGTTAAACGCCTAGAAAGAGATGTTGTTGTCTTGCCTGACAGGTACAAGAGGAGTGTTGTTAACGCATACGTCGACCGTGCTCTCAGCCACAGCTCAGAATGGAAGCAAGTCGACGAAGAACTCTGTAGGGTAAGGCAGGTTCTAGTCAATAACGGCTTCTCCAATGGTTTCATCGAAGACATCATAAGAAGGAAAGTGAAAAGCCATGCAACCTCCGAAGAGACAACTAACACAACACCTATACCCCCTATTAGACTATTTTACAGGAACTTCTTTTCCACAGCTCATAAAACAGAGGAAAGGGTCCTGAAAGATATTGTTAATAGAAACGTTATCCCTACAGACAAAAATCAGAGGATACAACTGACGATTTACTATAAAACCAGAAAAACGGCCAGCCTACTCATGAGAAACTCTCCAGACACGAAACAGAACGCTTTAAAAGAGACTAACGTCGTCTATGCCTGCAAATGCCCACTTGGGGACTGTAAGCTCCAAAAAACCCAGTATATAGGCAAGACAACAACATCTCTTTCTAGGCGTTTAACGATGCATAAACAACAGGGCTCCATTAAGGAACATATAATCTCTTCCCATAACCAAACCATCGCCAGAGAAATCCTAGTAAACAACACAGAAATCATCGATAGATACAGCAATAGCAGGCGGCTTGACGTTTGCGAGGCACTACACATCAAGAAGTCAACACCAGCAATCAACAGCCAATTATTGCACAACTATATTCTACCCACCTCAAGACTCCGCTCCAATATAGAAGCATCAAGAAATATGGACCAATAGGCTTTCTACAAACACTTCTATTCAATACCCATTGTTTCTGTTCTGTCTTGTGTTGATACTTTTAATACCCTATTAATATCCTCTAGTGTTCTGTCTTGTGTTAATGCCACATCATCCTTCCCACCTCACTCAAATGTAATGCCACATCACCCTTCCCACCTCACTCAAATGTAGATATAAAATCAGGGAAACGCAAGTTCTAATCAGTTGTGTATTTGTGAAGTCTTTGAAAATGTAATAAGTTTTACGAAACGCGCCCGTGTCGCGTCAGACTAGAAATAAAAATGAATTTTGGAGAAGTGATTTTTGATTTACCTCCAACAGTGAAGCATAATGTACGAAAGATTGAGAAAATTCGTGTTAGAATTATTAATCTTACTTTTTCGGTCATATTTAATAATATATGTCTACAGGAAAGACTGCTACCAAAATATACTAATATATATATATATATATATATATATATATATATATATATATATATATATATATATATATATATATATATATATATATATATATATATATCATTCACCTGGGAACTAAGAGACTCGAACCACCGATCCTACGAATGGGAGACAGAAGCTTTACTCACCGGTCGGCCGAGCGGACAGCACGCTGGACTTGTGTTCCTGTGGTCCTGGGTTCGATCCCAGGCGCCGGCGAGAAACAATGGGCAGAGTTTCTTTCACCCTATGCCCCTGTTACCTAGCAGTAAAATAGGTACCTGGGTGTTAATCAGCTGTCACGGCCTGCTTCCTGGGGGTGGAGGCCTGGTCGAGGACCGGGCCGCGGGGACACTAAAGCCCAGAAATCATCTCAAGATAACCTCTCAAGATAACCATGCTATAAACAGTCTTAATAGGAAAAAATTCCAGACGCACCTAACCGCTGCCCAGCTGGAATTATAGACGTTCCCCTGACTCTACCTGCTAATTAAGCACAGAGGAATTACTGATCCACGTCCACGTCATAGTTCATGAGTTCTTGGAGATCTTCGGATGTCGGACAGGAATCAAGAAAGCGCCAAGCATTTCCCTTCTGGAACACCACACTAAGGCGCTGGAAAAGGATGCAGGCGATGAGTCACAATAACGTGGCTAAAGTAAGTTGACCAGACCACACACTAGAAGGTGAAGGGGACGACGACGTTTCGGTCCGTCCTGGACCATTCTCATGTCGATTGTGGAAAGCTGGAAAAGGATGCTTGGCTGCTCTTGGATCTATTGTTGTTTCAGTGAGAACTCTATAGTTTCCAGATTTATATCGCTGTCACGCCAGCATGAGGGGGAGAGGTAGAAATAGCCTAAACTACTCTATCCCTTTGAAATCTATTTTTTTTCTCGTCTCAATAAACACACTTGAACGCCAGCATGTTGACTATGCCTACAGCTTGTTTGCTGATTGGAGGACCTGTTTAAGAACAGTTAAACACGGGTCCTCGCCAAAAGTGGGAGGAGCAATTTCAGTAATTTGGGAAATTTCTCTAGCAACGAACAGTTAAGTTTAGGCTGTAAACTTAGCGCCTGGGGGGTGGGGGGGGGAGTGTGTTAATTCAAAAGACTTAGAACTAGAGAATATGCTGTGGGTTATGACTGATAGGGGACACACTGAAGTTAATGTTCCGTGAACATTAAGTTCCTTTATACTGTATTCCATTTCATAACAGTTAATTGCCTTGATCTGAGTTCGAATTTATTAGCCAATTAGGATGCATCGAGACTGATTAATATTCCTAAATAAACTCACTAATTAGTTATCAGAAACTATTCCTCTATATTATTTAGCTTCCGTTCACTCATGTGTCTGATATATTAAACATTTTTACCATACTGGTTGTATGATTAAATAACTTTCCTTGTGATTATACTCACATGAAATATATATAATTTCATTTATGTAACTGAGTTAATAGTTAATAGAAGTCATAGATGTGTTACAGTTGTTGTTTTAGATTCAGCTACTCAGAACAAAAGTTCCAAGTAGCACGGGCTATGGTGAGCCCGTAGTGGACTTAACTGGCACAGGAGCGGGGCAGTAACGGGTTTTTCTATTGTGTTACAGTGCGGCTTCAGTATTTATTTTGTGTTACAGTGACGGGATTACATTGGTTTGGTGTAACAGTTAATGGTGAGGAGGGAAAGGTATAGACTGCTGGAACTCAGGAAAGGAGGTGACGTGGAAGGTGTTAGTGACATTTCCTGGCCATACATTCCTGACCCCTAACTGTTCACCCTTCGAGTTACAGCCTCGCTCCTGTGCCAGGTAAGTCCACTACGGGCTCGCCATAGCCCGTGCTACTTGCGCCGCTCCTGTGCCAGGTAAGTCCACTACGGGCTCACCATAGCCCGTGCTACTTGCGCCGCTCCTGTGCCAGGTAAGTCCACTACGGGCTCACCATAGCCCGTGCTACTTGCGCCGCTCCTGTGCCAGGTTAGTCCACTACGGGCTCACCATAGCCCGTGCTACTTGCGCCGCTCCTGTGCCAGGTAAGTCCACTACGGGCTCGCCATACCCCCGTGCTACTTGGAACTTTTAGTTGCCAGTAGCTGAATCTATAACAACAACAACAACGTTCACCTTCGTCTGTTGTTGTTGTTAAAGATTTAGCTACTCAGGACGAAGTGGCCACGTAGCACGGGCTATGGTGAGCCCGTAATCCTTCGTCTGCAGCCTCTCCAATCTATGCTGATATTCAACTTACCAATTATAAAAAATACAAACAAATAATATTGAACATAAACTATATGGATGGTGGAGAAAATCTCGAATACTTGTGTAAGTATATTTTTAACACGAATTTTCGGATGAATCTGCATCCTTCATCAATGGCGATGTAAAGCATATTCATTACCGCATCTTGTTAAACAAAAAATCAGGTTTAAAAATACAATTACATATGTGTTGGACATTTTCTTCACTTTCATTTAAATTCTATGGTATTGTATAAAGTTTCTATATTACTAAATCCTACAGACTGCCTGTCTGATGATTGATTGATAAAGATTAAGCCACCCAAGAGGTGGCACGGGCATGAATAGCCCGTAAACTGCCTATGTGGACGGTCTCCATTAATATAGTGACAAGTAGTCTAACCTACGGATGGCATAACAATGGCAGAGCAAATCGCAGGCGTACCAGGCTCCGGCTTGGTACACCCGCAAATTGCTCCGGGAAGAGGCGGGATTATTGCCACATATCCAGTCTATCGTTGAGAGAGAGGTGCGGCCCCCTTTATTCGGAGAGGGAGGCGTCATTAGCATACAACCACCCACTGTCTGAGAGAGGAGAGGAATGTAGTGGAACAAGGGGCACAGGAAGATGTTAGGATGTAACGTGTTCATAGGTCCCACCCTTCAGTGTTCCAGTATACAGACCATAAGAGCGTTTTCTGTTATATCTGAATCATGATCGCTTTCAGGGATAACCCATCTGTTAGTATGAGTGGAAGACGTTTCATTGTTTGCTGATGATTCATTAACCTAAAGTGGCTCTGGAAAACTTAAGTATACGTATCGTAGTCAAATATTTAAGAACTACTTGTTTTTAAATAATTTTAAGGTCTATTATGGATGGCCAGTGACTCCAGCTGTGATTTGTGGCCAAAATAGACGCTGTAATTTGTTTATAGGACTGACAGAAGCATATTTTTTATGGGGAACTAATTTATCTCTCTGCTGGGCGATGGAGGTTGACTCATCTAGATAATGTTATTGACTATATCGTCCCCCACATTCCGTTCCTGTGGACGTGTACACCTCAGGCTGTGCTATCATCTTAAGACTCCCGTGTTCGAACACAGTCACAAGTCACAGCCGTGCTCCTGTGCCAGGTAAGTCCACTATGGGCTCACCATAGCCCGTGCTACTTGGAATATTTTGATCCCAGTAGCTGAATCTATAACAACAACAACAACGCACACAGTGAGACTTGGTGGCGCGACCAGGAGGCTCGTAAACCTGTAGGGGCATGAACGCTGTGACGTAATACAAAGGTCATTTACCTCGTGCAAGCCAGATGTAAAATAACATTTTTATCTATTTTCAATTTAAAATATTATAGAGCAAGAACTCGGTAATGTGATGTCATAGTTGCCAGAATACGCCTGGGATATAGACGTATCTGGCAGCTTTCTCAAAACCCAAATGTCGAGTACACAATGTGTCAACTTTGTGAAAGAGAAAACATGCACTCACTTGAACATTATATTGTAGAATGTCCCATATTGTCTGACTTTCGCCCTCCTGGGGTGAGGTATGCTCTGTAACTACAATATGAGTACTGGAACACTTGATGACCTAGATTAACCATGTAATGTAACTATATAACCTGAGCTTGTAAAAGCATCTTAATCACCTTCAGTGGTTAAGTTCTTAATTGCACACTAGTTTCTCTTGTCAGCTATCTCACCCTGTCAGAGTAAAAGAGACAAATATATGTGTATGTATGTGTATATATGTATGTATGTGTGTGTGTGTGTATGTATGTATGTGTGTGTATGTATGTATGTGTGTGTATGTATGTATGTGTGTGTATGTATGTGTATAAAGTATAAAGCTGATCAGAATTGCATTTCACCATTAAAAATTCACATTAATGCATTCATAAATCTATGTACCTATGTATTTACGTATGTAGCTTAGCCTAACATATTGAAAGCACTACGATCACCTTCTATGGTTGTTCAATAAATCTCTGAACTGTATGTTTGACAAATTTTTCACCCTGTCCATGGAGGACAGAAGAAAATGTATATATGCTAGTTAGCATTGTAAATGTGTGGCCACGTCTGTGGTAGAAAATAATAATAATAAAAAAAAACTATTTTCAATAGGATAGAATAGAATAAATTAGGTTAGGTTAGAAAGATTATGTTTGCAGTAGACATTGAAGAGGATTTTGTCCATAGTAATTGGCGCTCTTTACATAACCGAAGATGAGTTTTTTGTAGACTACTTTTAATTCTAAGTGGGCTTAGGAAGAGTCGTGATTCTTCTTCATGCGCTTAGATCCTCTTGGGTATACTCAAGCTGATACTGTGAGGTCCTAACAAGAGTGTAATCGTCCCGGACGCAGGTTCGAATCCTCGTCACGGCCCTTGTGGAATTGTTCATTTGATGCATCACGTTAGTGTGATCTCTGTGTGTAATTAATCGTCCAAGTATCGTTTGGATGGACTCTGTGATTAGTAACTAACCAACCCAGATAAAGGAGAGAACTACCCACTTGAACACCGTAGCGCGAGATTCTCTTTCCGCCAGAGAAGTTCGTCTCGCGTCGCCGCTACAGCGAGGCTGAATGCACGGATTAAGGAATACAAAATTAGTGTGTACAGCTTGTCTAAATGACACGAATAAAGCGTTTCTCAATCCAGTTTAAACGAATGGTTTCGGTGGGCGAAATTAGTGATGAAAGCTTGAGCAGGTTGGGGAAATCCGCGCCTAAGCTGAATTGATCATGGAGATCGCCTCGCTACTGTTTTCCCCCCACGATGCCTCAGAAGAGGCTGCCAACAAAGAGAGGCTTTCGTGTTGAATCGCGAAAGCGCCCGGATTATTTTCGTGTCTTTTTCTTATGTGGATATTTACGCATATTCTACGTTGAACAATACAATGTACGAGAAAAACATAACTCTGTTTGCTTTTGGTGTGATGTGTCAATAATCCGCGCGTATGGTAACACCGAAGCAGAGAAAGGACTACCTCTCCAAACGTATGCTCCCTGTGCACAGGTAAACAAATCACATACCCGCGGTTCCTTGAAGAGTATACCGAGACCTGCATACAGTATAACCCGCTTTGGGTATCCCAACCTTGCATACTCTCTGCTGTATTCACCTAGTTGTGCTTGTGGGGGTTGAGCTCTGGCTCTTTGGTCCCGCCTCTCAACTGACAATCAACTGATGTACAGGTTCCTGAGCCTACTGGGCTCTATCATATCTACATTTGAAACTGTGTATGGAGTCAGCCTCCACCACACCACTGCCAAATGCATTCCAACTGTTAACTACTCTGACGCTGAAAAAATTCTTTTTAACGTCCCTGTGGCTCATTTGGGTACACCTGCCACAGGTGTGGGTCGTACCGCGTGCGCTTACTAATATTTATGGAAAATGAGATGTAGCTCTGTGGCTCCGCCTTCCAGCTATTGTACCTGATAATTTTACTCTTCCCGACGATCTATTACTTTGTCATATTTGCTCTTGAAGTTATCAATCGAGGTGGCTTCCATGACTTCTGCTTTAAGCGGTTCATCAGTCCTCTCGAATAGTATATCAAAATTCATGGATCTTCGGCTATGTTAAGTTTGAACAATTTAGTACATCAGTTTGGTAACGTTTTGAACGCTCGAGACGCGCATTGAATCCAGTATTTGCTTACATTTTTCAGGTTCATTTATATTTCTAGTTTCCAACTGGGTCCCCTTCGACCAGCTTTCCCCTCGTCCAGCTTTCCCCTCGTTCAGCTTTCCCCCTAGTCCGGCTTTCCCCTTATCTGAATGATGCTCTGTCCCATTCTTGTATTTCTTTCAGTATCTTATAAGTCAAGATTATATCTCCTTTGGCCCCAATTTTTCTAGCAGTTAGGATGAGCTCTCTTAATCTGTGCTCATTACTCAGCTCTCTTAATTTATCTAGCCTCGTAGTAAATATCTGGAAGCCTGCACAGAGACCGGGCCGTGGAGACGTTGATCCTGGGAATCATTGAAAAGTAAAGTAACCTCTGTGTTCTCTTTCGTCAAACGCTTCGGCTTCCAAGCTATTCCCTCATATTCAAAACCTGGTCTGACGTCTATATAATGCCCTGAATGATTCCTGATGTATGTATCTAAACGCTGATTATGTGGGTGCTAATTTTCTATGGCCCCTTCTAAATCCCTTTCTTTACTCGGATTTCCCTAAATGCCACAGTCTCTGGTGGCCTCGACAAGGACTGGAAGCTGGCAGCTTGTCGAAAACCCCAATTATTCCGGCTTAATTTTGAAAGCGAAATAATGTTTTGGCATTTATGGTTTCGGTGGATTGGCAATTCCATGGGTTTATTACCCTATAGAAAAAAATCTGTTTAGTGGTCTATACTGAAGCTTGTTGAGCTTGAAGCTGCTTCCCCGTGTGTGTGTGTAACATTAGTCCATCTGTGATTGGTTTCTAGCACACTTACCCTTAACACTGATAAAACATTTGACATATTGTTTGGAAGCAAGTCCTAATTATAGTATTAACAATACAAAAATTGAGAGCAGAGTGGACGGGAAATTCCAAAGTGTCTACCCTGACAGTCAGCTGAATTTCTATTGCCATATACAAAATATAAAATAAAAAGTTTCTAAAACAGTAGCCATTCTCTGTAAAAAAAAAACAGTTACTACGTACTTATATCTGCTTTAGTAACACTTTATTATTCACGCATCTCTACATATCTCACTTACGGTATCCTTGACTGGGAATCCATAACCCAAGCTTACCTGCGATTACCATAATTACTTAACATAAATCGGCAATTAGAACAATAACAGTCTCAGGTCCTAGGTAGCATTCAGCACCCTTACTTAAATCTTCGAATATATTAAATAGCGTCACTGCACATACTTACAAATGTACTCTCTGTGTAAATATAGCTCTGCCAGGGGCCAGATTCACGAAAGCACTTACTCAAGCACTTACGAACGTGTACATCTTTCCTCAATCTTTGACGGCTTTGGTTACATTTATTAAATAGTTTACAAACATGAAAACTTCCCGTTCAACTGTTGTTATTGTTACAAAACAGCCTCCTGGTGCTTCGGAGCTCATTAACTGTTTAATAATTGGAAATAAAGCCGTCAAAGATTGAGAAAAGATGTACTGGTTCGTAAGTGCTTGCGTAAGTGCTTTCGTGAATCTGGCCCCTGAACGACAATGATAATCCTGTCCTTAGACGCTTCCCAGCAGGCTGAAGAGAGCCCATGGAGCACCCCGCGAAAAACAAATATATATGTTTAATAGTCCAAGAGCGCGATTTAACAGAAATATCTTGCAAATTAAAGACCCTAAACTGTGTAATGATCGACCTTATGAGATTAAACACAACTCTTCCCTCAACCACTTTAAATAAGAGGCTAAGAAATACTTAATTAACATAACGTAGCTAAGTTTACTCACATTTCCTTTAGAAACCTGTATTGTGTTGTTATTGCGCACGTAAATTACTGTATTTCTACTCTTGCTGTAGCTGCCGTTTCTAATTATCACTTTAAACTTTTCAATAATATTCTAAATATCTTTAAGAAATAAAATAAAATTGTTAACTTCTCATTTAGTTTGAAGTATAAACCGTTAAACATAAATAAATCTCCTAATTATCTTTAAGTTATGCCTGAAACGTTGTGCGCATTAGTGGCTTTATGTTGTGTATATATTGTATCTAACAATTTGCCAGTGTTTTTAGCATTAAATTAAGTATATTTATGTAAGTAAAATATTCTTCTTATTAGTATTAAGTGTTTTATATTACCTTATATTTTATGCAGTATTTTATAGGTTTTGATATGATCCGCCATCACGTCTGGTGTGCAGCGTTGTTAGCCCTATTGCCCTCTATAATCAATTACTCAGAAAGGAGTTAAACATCAACAGATAAGATAAACTACGTTAATTTTTGATTGTGCTCAGTGCTATATGGTAAGTAATATATGTAATTTTCGTTATTCATTTGTAAGTCGATAGGCTGTGATCCACCACCAAACCATTTAGTGAGAAAGTTGACAATGTAGACATCTTAACCTGTCTCCGAAGCAGGAATGTCTATTTTATGCCGAGGTCTCCCAGCTTGAATACAGCAGTCCATTTGGGGCGCACCCAGCACATTTGTAAATCTAAATTTCAAGTATTTTTCTTAAAGGATTAAGGTTCGTTGGACTATAGCAAAAAAGTTAGGTTGCCTCTATTGCTGGTTATAATGACAAGTGGATCATAACTCCCGGGTACTATTCTGCTGCATGTAGTGTTTTTGGTATGCATTGTAATGACCTAAGTGCACGATCTTGTATATTTTTTTATAATGAAGAGCATTTGCCAGTCCTCTTGATCATTTGTGGAGTTCACGTTGAGCTTCCAATTTTGCCACAGATCGTTGTGTCAACTGCAAATAGTACTAGTGAAAGGAGAAATGAAAATGATAGGAAGTAACGAGCAGAGTACCATACGGATCACTTACAGCAATCATTGTTTGTCAAAGAGATGAGTTTTATACGCGTTTCGATCATATTATTGAGTTTAATACGTATTTTAATAATGTTATTAAGTTTAAGAAAGCCCGCGAGTCTGTCACATTAATCCTCTCCCTCAGTGATCAATAATAATCTAGATTGCGAGGTATTGGAAGCCTTGAACGTTGATTAATCTATTAATTAACTCGTTTGAAAGTTAATACATTACAAATTAACAGACACACTTTCAAGAACGAGCGCATGGCTGCAAAGTACATAATGGCTCGTGATAATAAAACAACTAGAAAATAGCGCATAATTTTTTTTGTTAATAAATAAGCATAATAAATTAACATACTAGAGAAATAAATTAGGATATAAATTAAATTCTTGAAACTAACAGAATGTTACCGTCATCATGTGAGGTGCCAGATATCACCGTCAGACACAATTATACAAACACACACACACACACACACACACACACACACACACACACACACACACACACACACACACACACACACTGGAGGAATAGATACTGCACTAACGTAAACATTTGGCAACATTCACTGAGAATAATTGTCTAGCCGTACACATGACCCAGCTGGCCAGCAGGATGGGGGGCGGGGGGAATTCATACATACAGTTGTGCTTAGAAAGTATCAGGCATACACAACCGGCCACGTGGAGTGTCAGGCATACACAGCCGGCCACGTGGAGTGTCAGGCATACACAGCCGGCCACGTGGAGTGTCAGGCATACACAGCCGGCCACGTAGAGTATCAGGCATACACAGCCGGCCACGTGGAGTATCAGGCATACACAGCCGGCCACGTGGAGTGTCAGGCATACACAGCCGGCCACATGGAGTATCAGGCATACACAGCCGGCCACGTGGAGTGTCAGGCATACACAACCGGCCACGTGGAGTATCAGGCATACACAGCCGGCCACGTGGAGTGTCAGGCATACACAACCGGCCACGTGGAGTGTCAGGCATACACAGCCGGCCACGTGGAGTGTCAGGCATACACAGCCGGCCACATGGAGTATCAGGCATACACAGCCGGCCACGTGGAGTGTCAGGCATACACAGCCGGCCACGTGGAGTGTCAGGCATACACAGCCGGCCACGTGGAGTGTCAGGCATACACAGCCGGCCACGTAGAGTATCAGGCATACACAGCCGGCCACGTGGAGTGTCAGGCATACACAGCCGGCCACATGGAGTATCAGGCATACACAGCCGGCCACGTGGAGTGTCAGGCATACACAGCCGGCCACATGGAGTATCAGGCATACACAGCCGGCCACATGGAGTATCAGGCATACACAGCCGGCCACATGGAGTATCAGGCATACACCAGCCGGCCACATGGTGGGGGCTGGGGTTATCAAACATACACATTCGAATAGCTGCAGTTAGTAAACAAAAAAAAAGGTCTAAAAAAGCTATGACATGCGGTTCTAACAGCCATCATATATATATATATATATATATATATATATATATATATATATATATATATATATATATATATATATATATATATATATATATATATATATATTATATATATATATATATATATTTATATATATATATATATATATATATATATATATATATATATATATATATATATTTTATGGCACCTATAATCACAGCACTACACTAGTCTCTCACAATCATCAGGTACATCTACTGGTCTTTGGTAACGTCTACGTAAATCGTCCCTTTCAATAACAGAAATACACGTTATAAAAACACTAAGATATGAGGTAAACACTGGTGAGTGTTGTTTGCTGCGGACGGCGCCGGTGAGAGTTGATAGTGAGCTCCAAGTTGTCTGTCTGGCTTCTCGGAACTGTGTGTTTACTGGCCTGAGGAGGAGGTGGTGGGAGGGGCAGAAGGAATGTCAGACTCGCCGCCTGATCTTCCGAGACCCCATCATGATGGGTGGAAGATGATGCTACTGATTTCCCCGAGAGTTGTCTCAGGCGAGGCTGTTGGTTGGATGGATATCTCTTCTCATTTGCTTGGACTGGGAGGGTGATGAAGGTTTGGTTGCTTAAGGCATTCCAGGAATCATCTTTTTTTTTATGTTGATGGTTGAGAATGAATGTAAATATCTATCTTGGTTCTGATAATGCTTTAAGTCGACGAGGTTTTCATTCTGATATAGATTATCGGGCGGTATGTATCGGCTTCTGATATCTTCCAGGTTTTCCCATATGCTAATACTACTGAAATATCAATTATCGCGATAGTTGTAAGCATCTTCTGATTTCCTGTTTGTTCTATAGCTGCTGCAGAGTATCAGGTACTCCTGATTGGTGTCGTGTTGGAATTAAGGCCTGTTATTAACCTCTTAAGGGTTATTAAGGCCACTACAAATGCTTTCTGACCATCCAGCAAGAACAGTCCAGAACTAAAGTAAGCTCAAAGCTCATAACAACTGAGCAGGAAGGTACACCACTCAGAATATATATTTCTGTCCTCTGATTGGTTTAATGTTTGGCTTAATGCCTATTAACCTCTAGAGTCTACTCTAGAGGGCTATTACGGTCACCACAATAACCTACTGACTAACCAGCGAGAATCCTTTAGTCCTGAACAAGGTATATAGACACTTCTTGGCGCATATATACCTCTATCGAGCCTCTGATGCCGAGCAAAAGTTCTAAATTGAAGGCACGGACTGATTACTTGACGTCTCAAGTTTGAGAACCAGAAAACAGTCTTGCTTTTTTTTGTAGAGCGAGAGCTTGCTAGGAGGGAGAAAAGTCAGTAGAGGCCTCGCTCCTTGAGCTCTCTTCGGTACTTGATAGCTTTGGGTCCACATCGGTACACTAGTTGCTTCTCTGATACCGGTAACAGAGCACCGGTGCTGTAGTGGTACCTGCAAGTAAGAGAAACCAATGAGACGGCTGAAGGAGATTGATTTTTTGTATTTAGTTCATTCATTATGTACTACATACTAATCCTGCGGGCGGTAGTGCACCCCATACTCATCCTATGAGTGATTGTGAACCCCATACCTGTCCTGTGAGTGATTGTGAACCCCATACCCATCCTGTGAGTGATTGTGAACCCCATACCTATCCTGCGAGTGACTGGGGATCTCACACCTATCCTGTGAGTGGGAGTGGAAAAGGTTGCAGAAGCACATACAGGGGTCACGAACCCCCCAAAATTCATTTAGTTGCAGTTTGAGTCGAGTATTTCTGAAACGGTTGGTGAGCACAAGTCACGCACGACACTCGAGGCTGCAGCGTAATTTTTTACATCACTTTTGATCATGCGACCAAATGTCAAGCAAGGGGGGGGAATAAGCACTAGAAAGATCAGCCCGCTTCTCGGTGTCTGTGTGTATATATACTGTCATATCCTGGACTACGTCCTGACTAGCAGGAATCAAACACGGCGCTACGTATACTGAGGATAACCCGCTTCTTTGTGTATATATAGAGTTAAGTCCTGGACTATGTTCAGATGAGTAGTCGAGCAAGGAATATACCCGGTGTATACAGAGAGATGTAGTCCGCTACTATGTGTATATACACAGAGAGATTAGTCGTTAATAATGTTCAGGGCTACACCTGAAGTTTGGTCGCTAGGCTATTGTGGTGCCTATAATCCGCCAGAGACTCATAGGCCTTACGCCCAATACCAAAAAAAAACATGTGACGTCACGAGCGAGTCATGATGTATATACCCCGAGAGATAAAACCATGTATACGCGTGTATACGCTTGGTAGTTTGCTTTAATATTAGACTATGTCCAGAACTAAAGTTTACCTGTGGGTGGTCAGTAAAGTTATAAGCACTTGCCGTGTGTATCGTTTCCATTTGATGAAGCCTTGTACAGGCATTACGGTAGTAACAAATACAGCCTTTCCTCATCTTGGTGTTTGGCTACACTATAGTTGTCAGCACTTTGGTGGTCCCTTCTTACGCATCTTATTAATCTTCACTACCATGCTAGCCCCCATTATCTATGAGGGCATGAACGTCTATTTCATAATCCTTTTATACTAATCTGCTGCTGCCGAACAGAGTCTGAAAATGCTAACAATTCAGACTTGTATACAGTAAGCTAAACAGTATCTCACCATACGATATCACTCAGGTCTAGCTCCTGGGCTCTATATATATATATATATATATATATATATATATATATATATATATATATATATATATATATATATATATATATATATATATATATATATATATATATATATATATATATATAAACGAGCCCAAGAGCTAGCCAATCTCTATAAACATTGTGTCATTCTAGGCCCAACAGTGAACACCTGCTCGCGTAGGTGTTTTTGATGTTTAAAATTACTGTTATCTAGCGTATCAGTTACTGTCATTTGGATATTTGGATTCTGTTTTGATCCCATTATATACTATATTGTAGAGACGAAAAACCTGAGCTTTCCTTGGCCAAATATGGTACATATATGTACAAAGTTATGGGCTAATATAGCGTATATTAGGCCTAGGATTTCTTATTTAGGCCTTGGACAGGTTTGGTTTAGGTACGTCTGCAACTAAGCTTACTGAGAAAAGAAAATAATGACAAAAAGGATAGACTTGCTTAGGCTATTTCTACCCTCAATTTGGGTGCGAATTATATGCGGGAAAATACAGCAACTAAATCAATTAGACACACTCAAACACCAAATACAATCCTCGAGAGAACTCAAAATCATTAGAAACTCACCTGAGGCCTCTGGCAAAGTTGAAATACGAGAGGTTAGGCTTTTCTGATCGCGCGCCCCACATCTGCGCGATGACGTTGGGTTGTACTAATCTAAAGGTGCCGTTGGCTTCATCCTCCCAGCGGATGAGCGCCGGGTTGCTTCTTCTGTCCTCTAGCAGGCGCAGGAGGAACTCCCAGCTCTTGGGTCCCCGCTCTGTGGAGAGATGAAGGTGGTGATTAAGGGTCAAGCTAAGGAGAGAGAGAGAGATCGGGTTACGGCTTTGGTTTGCGTGTGTTTAGAATTTTAAAAGACTAATAGTGAGACACTTGTTGTGTCTAACCAATCTATCACTAACAGTGATAGACCTGCAGTGAGACTGACGATTACTTGATACTGTCTAATGTTCTGCTTCCACTTGTCACTCTCCTTTTGCTCCATGTCAATCATGCTTCCTCCTGACCCTCATGTCAATCATGCTTCCTCCTGATCCTCATGTCAATCATGCCTCCTCCTGACCCTCATGTCAATCATGGTTCCTTCTGACCCTCATGCCAATCATGCAGACTACATTTTCTATATATAATAGTTGATGCCGCGTACCGAGATAAATTGTGTACCTATCTCTGTAGGAAAGTGTGTGTGTGTGCACACTCTCTTCGTATGATTGAGATCTCCAGACGAGTAGCGCTGCCAACCCCTACTCTAGACTTGTTGACTACTAAGGAGATCGTATTATGCTAGAGGGGGGTTAGTTTCTGTATCTCCTGTCCCCCCTAGTTCTTCTTGCTTCACTCCATTCACGGGTATCTCCTCCCTATCCCAGCTTATCCTCGTCATCTCTATCTCCTCTTATCCTTACCTCTCCTCCTGGTGTTGGTAGGGATCTTCTGGAATACGTCTGTCTCTGGGGTCGCCGTCGGAGTCGCCGTCGGCGTCATTGCCGCTGCCGCCCATGTCTCCTCCTCTGTTGGATATATACAAGGTTAGTTTAGGTTATGATAGGCTAGACTAGGCTGCGCTGGATTACGATAAGCTAGGCTAGGCTGCGCTGGATTACGATAAGCTAGGCTGGGCTGGGCTGGAGTATGATAGGCTAGGCTGAGCTGGGTTAGGTTAGCCCACTTTAGGCTATGTTAGGTTCAAACAAAATTAGAAATATAACTATATTTAATTTGTTTAATGACAGATTTCAATTTGTTTTAGATTTAGAATTCAAGAGTTTATATCTCTGAACCTAATTCTAATGATTATATTTTCCGTGTGGAATTGATAAAATACAAAAAAAAAACATTTAAGAATACAAATGTATTTTGTATTAAAAAAAAAAGCTTTGATTTTGAAGTAAGGAGTTCAATAAAGGTGTTCACGAGGCTGTACGGACCGCGACATTGGAAATGAATTCAAACTGCCGGAAATACCCACCGTTGTGCATCTCCCTGACTCACATGACGTGAATAGGCTATATGACTCACGAGTATATCTCATGCAACCCTCATAGGGGGGGGGGGGCAGGATCCGTACTCACAAGCGTAGGATCTTTACTCATTAGGGGTTTGAGCCGTACTCACAAGTCTAGGATACTCACCAGTGCAGAATACCTTTTCACGAGTGCAGGATATAACTCAAAGGCACCGGATATCCACTCACCGTATTTAATGGGCATGAATTGTTCCTGTAGATCGAGCCCCTCCAGGTTTTCCGTCAGGGGGTCCCACGAGTCGTCGGGAATGTAGCGGTCCAGCTCCTTGAAGTCCTCACTGGTTAATTCCCACGAGTCAGGGTCGTAGGCAGGGCTGGTAGGGTCGCAGGACGCGGCGGCGTAGTCGTAGGAAGTCCCTACGACGGAGGACACGTCGTGACCGCTGGTGAAGATGGAGGAGGAGGAAGAGGGGTCCTCGGCTTCCTGCTGACGGTGTCTGCTTTTAGTCTTTCCTGCAGGAGATGTAAACATGATGTGATTATCAGGCTAGAACACGCTAAGCCAGCATGACTATGCAACACTGGAAAGGAAGATGATGAGGACAAGGAGCTGGGATATGAGGACAAGGAGCTGGAATATGAGGACAAGGATTTGGGATATGAATACAAGGAGCTGGGATATGAGGACAAGGAGCCGGGATATTAGGACAAGGAGCTGGGTTATGAGGACAAGGAGCTGCGATATGAGGACAAGGAGCTGGGATATGAGGACAAGGAGCTGGGATATGAGGACAAGGATTTGGGATATGAATACAAGGAGCTGGGATATGAGGACAAGGAGCTGGAATATGAAGACAAGGAGCCGGGATATGGGGACAAGAAGCCGGGATATGAGGACAAGAAGCTCCGATATGAGGACAAAGAGCTGGGATATGAGGGCGGGGGTGCAAGGAACGGTGCCTATCTACTAGGACCGTCGGGGATCGAACGTCGACCCCGCAAGATACAAATCCGTCACTGTATCGACCAATTCAGGTGGATGTAGTAGTGGTGAAGTATGACACTACACTTCCATACGGCCAATAACCTCACAACACAAATAAAGTACAGAAACGTGCTTCGTTTAGATGAGTAATTTGACACTGTCATGCAGGGGAGGGGGAGAGGGGCGGGTATTAGCAGCCTGGAGGCTTAGGGATCCGGTTTATACCTCCGTCCATGCACAGTGAAACCACAATAACGTGGTGAATCTATGAGGTAATTTTTAGGCAATACGGTGGGATCAGTCTCGCGTTTTTGGGCTATCCAGGCACATTAGGAACCTCTACATCAGAACATTTGTCATCTTGCAGGGTAAGCTGTACGACCCCTAATGTTATGTATTGTTTACATATTTACAACTGGAGTCATATCTTTAGATACTGTAGCTGTAATCAAGTGATTATTATTATTAACGGAATTCCTGGAAATGTATCTCTGTGGAATGCAGTTTTTTTTTACCTGTTCCTTTCCTGTTGCTGAGAGCACGGAGCTGGGAATAGAAGACCTGGCCAAAGCGGGGGCCCAAGAGCTGAGAGAAGTTTTCCTGGGAGAGCTGAAGGAGATTAGACCCTGTAGTCGTCTTGAAGGACCATAAGTCCAGGCTGGTTCTCTCTAACCCGAGCTGCTCGCACACGCTTTCTGCCCACTCCAAGCACTCCTGGAGGAAAAGGCACATGCTTAGTGAAAAGGTTTGAAAAAAAAGTACTGTGATTACGAGTGCAGAGAACATTGGGGGGGGGGGGAGGAGGCAACAGACTGTGTACTCATCTAGTTGTGCTTGCGGGGGTTGAGCTCTGGCTCTTTGGTCCCGCCTCTCAACCGTCAATCAACAGGTGTACAGGTTCCTGAGCCTATTGGGTTCTATCATATCTACACTTGAAACTGTGTAGGGAGTCAGCCTCCACCACATTACTTCCTAATGTGTGTGTGTGTGTGTGTGTGTGTGTGTGTGTGTGTGTGTGTGTGTGTGTGTGTGTGTGTGTGTGTGTGTGTGGAATCACGTAAGTACAGGTTGCCTTGGATGGGGAAATACCGAAATTCCCCGCCTCCTCTCCCCCATACTCCCATCACCTTGCGAAACACCTCATTAATGGGGAATTTTATATAGACACAGATTGATATACACAATCGACTTGAGAATGGTCCAGGACGGACCGAAACGTCCCTTCACCTTCTAGTGTGTGGTCTGGTCAACAAGAGATTGATATAGATAAACACAGACATTAAAATATATCAAGTTTATGACAAGAGAACTTGAAAAATGTACACAGGATATCTTAGGTAAATTTATATAATTTAAAAAGGAAAGATATGCTTTAATAGTAGCATTGAGATTTTGAGACAGTCAGAGAAATTGAAATAGACTGAGAAAGATCTTGATCTTGAGATACAAATAGTGAGATCTGGAGTCAAAGATCATTCAAGAGAATTACAGAGCACTTGAAATAGATAAAGACTTTGAAACAGAGCGAGAGACCTTCAGACAGACACATTAAGATGCATAGACAGCGATCTGTTTACAGATTGACATTGAATTAAATTGTAAAAACAAACCTTTAAACAGATTTCTCTGAGGAGATCGTGAGAGAAATTAACAGGACTCTTGAGATAGATAGATTGTCCTTGGGGTAGACAGGTCTTGAATTCGACACTTAATTCTGAGATCGACAGTGATCTTGAGGTCAACGAACTGCACTACAGAACACGTTTGTCTTAGATCAACCATAAGCATAAGAAGTTTCAATAATCTTAGAACCCCGCTCCTTCAAAAAAAAAATAGCAGCACTTTTACCCCCAGGCACTAATTAGTGTCTCTAAGGCAATGGGGACAAACTGGTAGAGCATAAGAAGTTATATTAAACAAATCAACACATCTTCTCACCTCTCCGTCCCAATCTCTGACGTTTCGAGATGTGAATGTCTTCAGGTCATCCCGGTAGCTGGCCCCATACCCTCCCTCGGCACCGTAGTCGCCTCTGGGGCTGGAGGCACTGCTGGAGGGAAAGGAGTCCATGTTGGCGAGGTACGTGTGGCACAGGGTGTCGATGGTACCGGACTGGCCCAAGAGCGAGTCTTCGAACTTGAGAGACGACTCGAGGTTGTCGAACCCTGGATCCATATTACCCTCCCCCCGAGGAGATTTCAACTTCACTCAGCCACGGTTGGCCTCTGGGAGTGATAGGGGATATGAAGGCACTTGGGAGACACTTTTGTGTGCGTTCTGGAACTTATGAGGGCCTTCGGGTTCACTCGGGAACCAACGATGGCCTTCGGGCACTTTTTGGAATCTGTAATTATCTGTGGACACTTTCTGGAAACTATAATGGTTTGTGGTCACTTTCGGGAAGCTCCGACAGCCTTCGTGCACTGTCGGGAAGCAATGAGGGCTTGTAGAACCTGCAGCGGTGAGCAGCAGGTGGAGGAGGAGCAGCCGCAGCAGGAGCAGCTTGGAGGCGTCACCGGCAGGTGGCGAAGAGTGAGCTTCACGCCGAGGCGTTGACGAGATATAAACCCGCCGGAAAAGAGCATGGAATATTTGTGACGTCATCCCACGGACTCTTCCTAGAGTGTGGGAGTGTGTGTGTGTGTGAGAGAGAGAGAGCTGCCTACTCTCACCCACCCCACCTCTCACCTCCCAGACAGTCGTAAGAACCCCGGGGAACCACCGCTCCGCCGCCTTTGACGTCAACACAGTTCCGGGTAACTTTCCGGTGATTCTCCGGTGGCCCGCCAGCTTTACATAACAGCGGCAGTTCGTAGTTTGTTACTTCACATCCTTCGTCCACAAGCCGAGGTGTTTCCGGCAGAGGTAACCCCGCCCAGGCAGAGGTGACGAGAGAAAATGTTTCTGGGAGTACCCCAAGGAGGACACGTCGCAACAGCAACCCGTTCAGTTCTAAGTCATTATTTTATAATGGCACCGTGTTGTGTTTGAGATAATGAACAACACTTTCGTTCTTGACTCGGAGATAGGAGAGGTCATTAAGGCAGCTGGGAGACACAGCGAGACACGCACAGCAGCCAAGTCGTCATTCAAGGTCGGATGAATCATTTGGTTCTCGTGATCCTTGAGCGCTTTCTCTCCGTGCCAGTCTGAGACGTTTATACTCCTGGTACCGACGCTGTAGAGGCATCAGCACCCTGATGGTGGTGAGGTATGATGACCCTGATGGTGCAGAGGTTATAACACCCGGCCGTCACGACTCTGAAACTCACTTATTTTATCAATTGTGTGGAGCTGAAACAATGCCCGCGTTCCGGACATTGATTATAAAGTAACAAAAACGTTTGTATATATCCTGTATTCAACCTGCGGAGCCGGCAATGCTTCTGTTGTCACCAACTGCGGGAAATGAAGGTGGGAACCTCTAGAGATGCATCATTGATTTCTTGAAACTTAGATGAGATTTTTCCCGTAAATCACACACACACATATACATATTCCGCGTGGCAGGACAAAAACGTTCCGGCAGCATTTCCTTTCATCTCTCTGTTTACCCAATAGATGAACATCATGGAGATATGTGTGTGTGTGTGCCTCTATACCTGTGTATGTCTGTGTGTGTGTGAGAAAGAGAGAGAGATGTAGTAGATATACTATCGACGGTTAGAGAGGCGGGGTCCAAGAGCTAACTGCTCGATCCTGCAAACACAAAAACTTACACACACACACACACACACACACACACACACACACACACACACACACACACACACACGGCTACCAACATCTTGGTTCTAATATTTAGTATACTCAGACTGCCAATTTGTAAACAATTCAACATATTTGGAACAAAATGTGTTGAAATATCCCAGCCGGCAACCGCCTGAGTTTATGGCAGTCTACGGAACCTCATCTCCTCATTTCGATTATGTTCTAGCTTGTAAATATGAAAACTTACTAAATTAAATATATATATATATATATATATATATATATATATATATATATATATATATATATATATATATAATATCTATAATATATGCATATATACATATATATATATATATGTCTATATATATATGTATATATATAATATCTATAATATATGCATATATATATATATATATATATATATATATATATATATATATATATATATATGTCTATAATATATGCATATATATATATATATATATATATATATATATATATATATATATATATATATATATATATATATATATATATATATATAAAATGTCCCTAACTTTCACATTCCCACTTCCCTCTTTGTCTTCTCTGTTTCCCTGTCCCCCCCCTCTACCCCACTCACGTTCCCCTCCCCCCCCCCCCCCGGCCTTCTCTCTCGCTCTTTCAGAACTGTAAATAAATCTAGGGACACGCCCAACCACCTTTCGCCACGCAAAGTCGAGTGAGACTTGCCCCGAGCGTCTGATCCACAACCTCATACAGACGGACAAACAGACATTCTCTCCTACTGAAACTGATGTAAGGGCCTTCATACTGCGCATACTAACATACGCAGCTGATTACACATGAGAGCAGACTCTCACGTGAGCCCCGTGACATCACGCGCCAATGTGAGTGTGTATGATGACCGACGCTGACGTCACTTGCATAAGGGCTGCATGTAAACACTGCGGTTGGTGTAGCGCTTATCGCTATGATGTAGCGCATATCGCTATAATGTAGCGCTTATCGCTATGATGTAGCGCATATCGCTATTATGTAGCGCATATCGCTATTATGTGGCGCATATCGCTGTGATGTAGCGCATATCGCTATGATGTAGCGCATATCGCTATTATTTAGCGCATATCGCTATTATGTAGCGCATATCGCTATTATGTAGCGTATATCGCTATTATGTAGCTCATATCGCTATGGTGTAGCGCATATCGCTATGATGTAGCGCATATCACTATGATGTAGCTCATATCGCTATGGTGTAGCGCATACCGCTATGATGTAGCGCATATCGTTATTATGTAGCGCAAACCGCTATTATGCAACGCATGTCGCAAAAACTTGAACGTTCGGTGAAATTGAACGGACCAGCGGTATATCAGCTATTTCCTACGCGTCAGGTTTAATCCACCGAGCAGGACAGAAACGTATGAGCACCGTTTCCTTTCACACACTCACACACACGCACCGAAACCTGTGTTCACCTGGCAGAAAAATATGCAGACGGGAGTCAGGCAGGTGGTGTAGGGGGCGACATGTTGGGGGAGGTCAGTAATTAGCCCTGGAGCCTAGCGATGAGTCAAACTACAGACTTCCGCTAACTTAGCGTGAGTTGGCAACTGTTTCTTTGGTTTAATTTCCGTCTAAAATATTCTTGAGGTTAGTCTATGTTTCAGGTGTTTGTTTACAGGTCTAGCAATCATGCTAGAAGGGTAGACAAGGGTTAAATGCACGATATGCAATAGTGTGATGGGTGAAATAGATATTTAAAGTAGATGTTTATTACATGATCGGTGTTTGGCAACTCACTCACATACTCCAGGAAGTTTTTTTTTGCCTGCTAGAGGGGGCCCGAGTGAACGTTTCTCCATGGGAACGTTACTTGGAACGTTACTTGAAATATCCGATAACGTTTGTATGTGTTTGCTCTCTCTCTCTCTCTCTCTCTCTCTCTCTCTCTCTCTCTCTCTCTCTCTCTCTCTCTCTCTCTCTCTCTCTCTCTCTCTCTCTCTCTCTCTTTCTCTCCCCATATATATATATATAAACTCAGCCTTGGAGTAGGGGATTAAAGGCACTAGAGGGAGGCATCTAACACCACTTCCATCTCCAAGCAATAAGTATCACTTTCTACTTCAGATGAAACAGAGTGCATGCACTTTCTCCGTCAGACATAACGCGACTTTCACTACCACACACAGCGCTACTTTCTCTGTCAAACTCCTTTATTAAATAGTGCCACGTTCTCTAACAAACACAGTGCCATTTTCTATCTAAAACACATTCCCATTTTCTATGTAAAACACCTTGCCACTTTCTACTTTAGAAGGACATTTTTTTCCTTCATTTAAACACACTGATACTTTCTCCGTCAAGCAAACACAATGGCTCTTTCTCAAACAGACAAACGTGTTATCACTTTTATCTTTACACACATCAGTAACTTTCTTCTTGAAGTAAAAACGGGTGTTACTTTACTCTTAATACTGAATGATTTACATTATCTAATAAAAAAAGAGGCTCTTTTTAATACAAAAACAACACAAACATTGAAACTTTACTCTTCAATTGAGAAGCTGTACCACTGTAAACAAACACGTCAGTCTGCCCAACAAACAAACACATCGACACTTTACCCCACAAACAAAGACAGAGGAAACAAACACTGCCAACTTGCGCAGATAAAGTGCTTCTTATTCCAAGCAACACAAAAATATTCTGGTCACTCCTCCTCTCAACACAACATTTTTTTTACAATTAAACTCCCCCCCCCCTTTCCCTGCCCCCCAACCCCCCCCCCCACCCTCGAGGGCCCCATTTATCTGACTCTTTTTGTACCCGGTTGTTGCCATGGGTAACACTGTTGCCATGGGTAACACTGTTGCCATGGGTAACACTGTTGCCATGGGTAACAGTGTTGCCATGGGTAACACTGTTGCCATGGGTAACAGTGTTGCCATGGGTAACAGTGTTGCCATGGGTAACAGTGTTGCCATGGGTAACACTGTTGCCATGGGTAACACTGTTGCCATGGGTAACACTGTTGCCATGGGTAACACTGTTGCCATGGGTAACAGTGTTGCCATGGGTAACACTGTTGCCATGGGTAACAGTGTTGCCATGGGTAAGACTGTTGCCATGGGTAACAGTGTTGCCATGGGTAACACTGTTGCCATGGGTAACAGTGTTGCCATGGGTAACACTGTTGCCATGGGTAACAGTGTTGCCATGGGTAAGACTGTTGCCATGGGTAAGACTGTTGCCATGGGTAACACTGTTGCCATGGGTAACACTGTTGCCATGGGTAACAGTGTTGCCATGGGTAACACTGTTGCCATGGGTAACAGTGTTGCCATGGGTAACAGTGTTGACATGGTAACAGAGTGTTGCTATGAGTAACAGAGTGTTGCTATGGGTAACAGAGTGTTGCCATGGGTAACACTGTTGCCATGGGTAACACTGTTGCCATGGGTAACACTGTTGCCATGGGTAACAGTGTTGCCATGGGTAACACTGTTGCCATGGGTAACAGTGTTGCCATGGGTAAGACTGTTGCCATGGGTAAGACTGTTGCCATGGGTAACACTGTTGCCATGGGTAACACTGTTGCCATGGGTAACAGTGTTGCCATGGGTAACACTGTTGCCATGGGTAACAGTGTTGCCATGGGTAACAGTGTTGACATGGTAACAGAGTGTTGCTATGAGTAACAGAGTGTTGCTATGGGTAACAGAGTGTTGCCATGGGTAACACTGTTGCCATGGGTAACACTGTTGCCATGGGTAACACTGTTGCCATGGGTAACAGTGTTGCCATGGGTAACACTGTTGCCATGGGTAACAGTGTTGCCATGGGTAACACTGTTGCCATGGGTAACAGTGTTGCCATGGGTAAGACTGTTGCCATGGGTAAGACTGTTGCCATGGGTAACACTGTTGCCATGGGTAACACTGTTGCCATGGGTAACAGTGTTGCCATGGGTAACAGTGTTGACATGGTAACAGAGTGTTGCTATGAGTAACAGAGTGTTGCTATGGGTAACAGAGTGTTGCCATGGGTAACACTAGGTGTTGCCATGGGTAACAGAGTGTTGCCATGGGTAACAGTGTTGCCATGGGTAACACTGTTGCCATAGGTAACACTGTTGCCATGGGTAACACTGTTGCCATGGGTAACAGTGTTGCCATGGGTAACAGTGTTGCCATGTCTCTGATGTATATTTTCTCGTGAATCTCCAGATGTGATTTTTCTTTTTGACGTTTGTGAAATATTAAAAAAAAGAGTCATTATCAACATCTATTTTACACACACTTTCAGATTGATTTCGAAGGCTTCATTGTTATCCAGCACACGACCCCGTCATCATACAGGACCGTCCTCGTCAACAAAACGCCAATTGCTCGTTAATCCAGCCGCCAAACCCTCGTTTATGAATTATAATAATAATAATAATATTAATAATATTTTATTTAGGAAAAGTACATACATAGATGCAGAGTTACAAACATTCTGATTATTTATAGACAGAGCTACTACATACAAATGCCTAAAGCCACTAATACGCATAGCGTTTCGGGCATTTCGAATGAAACGCACTTTACATACGACTCACAATTGATTCGTGTTCTGACTTTTCTCGGAGCCCAACCACTTGGGCTGGACGGTAGAGCGACGGTCTCGCTTCATGGAGGTCGGCATTCAATCCCCCGACCGTCCACAAGTGGTTGGGCACCATTCCTTTCCCCCCGGCCTATCCCAAATCCGTATCCTGACCCCTTTCCCAGTGCTATATAGTCGTAATGGCTTGACGCTTTCCCCCCTGATAGTTCCCTTTCCCCTTCTAACTTTTCTCGGACAGTGCTTCTCTGTCTTCGTGTGTTCGAGTCGCACCTCTGTTAAAAGCTTCACACACATCCTGGGATTACAAATAATTGTTAACAGAGATCATACGTCTAATTAGCAGCCTGTCCTCAGGCTAGGCTCTACCAGGCGGCTTTCGAACTCAAGTTATGAGAGGCCCCCCCCCCCCAGTCCGTCCTCACCAACATGGGGCAAATGCTCGTTGAAACAGCTGCCAAACCCTCTGTTTATGCAATCTGTCCTCACACTAGGCTGGTTAAAGCAGCGGCCGTCCTCTCCAGACGCAATTTTTCAATTTTAACATTCTGTGTATTGAAAATTGGTTTGTTCTCATAAATAAATTAATATTATTATACATAAAAATTTTATGTATAGTTAGGCATAGGTTAGGTTAGGTTAGGTTAGGTTAGGTTAGGTTAGGTGTTTAGGTTCTGTTCTCGATTATTAGTATTGGAAGTACGTGGGTGAAGCATTTATAGAATTGTGGTTCGAACAGTGGACGTGAGCGAAGCACTTGTTCCGGAAGTGTTCTGACGTCATCAGTTGTGAGCCGTGAGTAAAGCGATTTTCATTCATAAACAGGGGTTTGGCAGCTGGATTAACGAGCTTGGATCTTTGATTGCGAGGAAGGGCTGGTTTATGAATGTAAAATGGTTTACCTTCGATCATTTCTCGAACAGTGCTTCGCTGGCGACTTCTGGTCGAACCGCAACTCTGTAAATGCTTCACCCGCGTACTTCCAATACTAATAATCGCCAACAGAAGCTAAACACCTAACCCAACCTGCGCCTAGCTATATACAGAGCTTTAATGTATACTATTAATATATATAAAAGATAACAATTTTGTTTATATACACGGTACATTAAAATTGTTCCGTGCGTCTAGGGGGGGAGGGGGGGGACGGCCGCAGCGTTAACGAGCCTTGCCTGACGATGGGTTGCGACCAGTGAAGTGGTAACTATGGTTAGTGGTTAGTGTCGGACGTAGTGTTACTGCAGAAACTAAGTCATCCAGTACTGCCGGATACGAGCAGCAGGCGTTCGGTCTCGGGGATTTGTGTGTCGCAGTCTGTCTACACACAACCAGGTTAGCCGCTCCTCTGTCCTCACCCGTCACCATCGATCTGAGCCTCACCCGTCACCTTCTGAGCCTCACCCGTCACCATCTGAGCCTCACCCGTCACCATCTGAGCCTCACCCGTCACCATCTGAGCCTCACCCGTCACCATCTGAGCCTCACCCGTCACCATCTGAGCCTCACCCGTCACCATCTGAGCCTCATCCGTCACCTTCTGAGCCTCACCCGTCACCATCTGAGCCTCACCCGTCACCTTCTGAGCCTCACCCGTCACCATCTGAGCCTCACCCGTCACCTTCTGAGCCTCACCCGTCACCATCTGAGCCTCACCCGTCACCATCTGAGCCTCACCCGTCACCTGAGCCTCACCCGTCACCATCTGAGCCTCACCCGTCACCATCTGAGCCTCACCCGTCACCATCTGAGCCTCACCCGTCAGCTTCTGAGCCTCACCCGTCACCATCTGAGCCTCACCCGTCACCTTCTGAGCCTCACCCGTCAGCTTCTGAGCCTCACCCCTCACCATCTGAGCCTCACCCGTCACCATCTGAGCCTCACCCGTCACCTTCTGAGCCTCACCCGTCACCTTCTGAGCCTCACCCGTCACCATCTGAGCCTCACCCGTCACCATCTGAGCCTCACCCGTCACCTGAGCCTCACCCGTCACCATCTGAGCCTCACCCGTCACCATCTGAGCCTCACCCGTCACCATCTGAGCCTCACCCGTCACCTTCTGAGCCTCACCCGTCACCATCTGAGCCTCACCCGTCACCATCTGAGCCTCACCCGTAACCTTCTGAGCCTCACCCGTCACCATCTGAGCCTCACCCGTCACCTTCTGAGCCTCACCCGTCACCATCTGAGCCTCACCCGTCACCATCTGAGCCTCACCCGTAACCTTCTGAGCCTCACCCGTCACCATCTGAGCCTCACCCGTCACCTTCTGAGCCTCACCCGTCAGCTTCTGAGCCTCACCCGTCACCTTCTGAGCCTCACCCGTCACCATCTGAGCCTCACCCGTCACCATCTGAGCCTCACCCGTCACCATCTGAGCCTCACCCGTCACCATCTGAGCCTCACCCGTCACCTTCTGAGCCTCACCCGTCACCTTCAACCGACCTGATTGTTTACATAGATTCATTTTTTCATCATTCTTCTGGAGAAATATTTTTTATTTGTGGTATACTGATGTACCAGATCAACCAGGCTGTGGTTCATACGCCAGGCTGCGGGCAGCCGCGTCCAACACCCTGGTTGACCAGACGACCAACCAACCAGGAGGCCTGGTCGGAGACCGGGCTTGCGGGGCTGTTGATCCCCGGACGCTACACAAAGTAAATACTGCAACTGAAAGACATATATAGAAGCTTTTACCAATACAAGCAGGTTGACCGCACCAGGATAATGGCCTCTGGAACTTTGTCGTTTAATAGACACTAATAGACACGTTGTGCTTCACGACTAACATTATTTAGGCCCCATTTGTTGCTATGTTATGATATCTTTTTTTTTTTTTAGATATATACAAGAGTTATTACATTCTTGTACAGCCACTAGTACGCGTAGGTCCCTGGAATACGATCCCCTGCCGCGAAGAATCGTTTTTTCATCCAAGTACACATTTTACTGTTGCGTTAAACAGAGGCTACAGTTAAGGAATTGCGCCCAGTAAATCCTCCCCGGCCAGGATACGAACCCATGACATAGCGCTCGCGGAACGCCAGGCGAGTGTCTTACCACTACACCACGGAGACTGTAGGTAATATCCGGTATCCGGCGATATCCGGTAATTAATCACAACGTTTGGAAGAGTGGTAGTCGAATGACTAAGTCGCGTCATGGCATTATAGGCATTGTTATGCCTATAACAATGGCATAATGGCCAGGTGTGAGATGCTGAAACGTATCGCTGTCTCTTGGTGGTCGCTCGCCCAAGTACTGGCCAGACCCAGCATTGTTTAACGCGATTGATCGAGTGCTTCGCTCGTCACAATTGACTGAACGAGGCAGTTGGATGGTTACACTTGATGAAGGCCCTGCGTTACGAACCGAGTCTTCTGAACGGTTAATATGATGGAAATTAGTATTCTAACAGTGCTCCGGAGGTGATTCATTTTTCTTAGTCTCTCATACTAATGTAAGATGTCGTTTTCTGTGCAAGACGCCGTTATTGGTTTTCTTTGTCTCTGCTTTATGTCTCAGACTCATTTATATTTTTACTTACTTATTTTACGTAAGAAAATATATTATACATAAGATTTTGAACAGCTTTTGGGATAGCGTATATAATGCATTTAGATATATTTTATTAGATTAACAAGCTTAGGTATACACAGAAATGTGCTGCTACCCTATTCTATATGAACGATTATTTATTTATTTATTAATATATATACAAGAGATATATATATATAATTATTTATATATACAATTCTTACATTCTTGCACTCATAGCGTTTCGGGCAAGTGTGTGTGTGTATGAAAGTTAGGAGTAATCCTAACTTTCATACACACACACACACACACACACGTCCCATGAAGCAGCCCGTAGCAGCTATCTAACTCCCAGGTACCTATTTCCTGTTAAGTGAACAGGAGCATCAGGGTGAAATATACTCTGCCCATTCATTTCCGCCGGGAATCGATCCCGTACTCTTAGGGGTACGAATCCCGAGCGATGTCCACTCAACCGTCAGGCCCCCAAATTGTAAATGAAAACACAATAATAGACCGTAATTGTATTTGTAAATACAATTTGTAATTGTACTGTTGTACAATTACAAGTTGTAGATGGAACAATAGCTGTAAGTTCATCGTTATCTCACAGGATGGTTAGTCATACATGGACTCTGGAGAGAACATGAAATAATAATCGACCTAATATATTGTTGCTTGTCTACTGTTGTTTTTGTTATTGTTGTTGTTGTTGTTGTTGTTATGGCTGGTCTACTGTTGTTGTTGTTGTGACTGGTCTGTTGTTGTTGTTGTTGTGGCTGGTCTACTGTTGTTGTTGTTGTTATGGCTGGTCTACTGTTGTTGTTGTTGTGACTGGTCTACTGTTGTTGTTGTTATGGCTGGTCTACTGTTGTTGTTGTTGTTGCTGGTCTACTGTTGTTGTTGTTGTTGTTGTGACTGGTCTACTGTTGTTGTTGTTGTTATGGCTGGTCTACTGTTGTTGTTGTTGTTGCTGGTCTACTGTTGTTGTTGTTGTTGTGGCTGGTCTGTTGTTGTTGTTGTTGTGGCTGGTCTACTGTTGTTGTTGTTGTTGTTGCTGGTCTACTGTTGTTGTTGTTGTGACTGGTCTGTTGTTGTTGTTGTTGTGGCTGGTCTACTGTTGTTGTTGTTGTTGCTGGTCTACTGTTGTTGTTGTTGTTGTGGCTGGTCTGTTGTTGTTGTTGTTGTTGCTGGTCTACTGTTGTTGTTGTTGTTGTGGCTGGTCTGTTGTTGTTGTTGTTGTTGCTGGTCTACTGTTGTTGTTGTTGTTGTGGCTGGTCTGTTGTTGTTGTTGTTGTTGCTGGTCTACTGTTGTTGTTGTTGTTGTGGCTGGTCTGTTGTTGTTGTTGTTGTTGCTGGTCTACTGTTGTTGTTGTTGTGGCTGGTCTACTGTTGTTGTTGTTGTGGCTGGTCTACTGTTGTTGTTGTTGTTGCTGGTCTACTGTTGTTGTTGTTGTTGCTGGTCTACTGTTGTTGTTGTTGTGACTGGTCTGTTGTTGTTGTTGTTGTTGCTGGTCTACTGTTGTTGTTGTTGTTGCTGGTCTACTGTTGTTGTTGTTGTGGCTGGTCTACTGTTGTTGTTGTTGTTGCTGGTCTACTGTTGTTGTTGTTGTTGCTGGTCTACTGTTGTTGTTGTTGTGACTGGTCTGTTGTTGTTGTTGTGGCTGGTCTACTGTTGTTGTTGTTGTTGCTGGTCTACTGTTGTTGTTGTTGTGGCTGGTCTACTGTTGTTGTTGTTGTGACTGGTCTGTTGTTGTTGTTGTTGGTCTGTTGTTGTTGTTGTTATGGCTGGTCTACTGTTGTTGTTGTTGTGACTGGTCTGTTGTTGTTGTTGTTGTGACTGGTCTACTGTTGTTGTTGTTGTTGGTCTGTTGTTGTTGTTGTTGTGGCTGGTCTGTTGTTGTTGTTGTTGTGGCTGGTCTACTGTTGTTGTTGTTGTGACTGGTCTATTGTTGTTGTTGTTGTGACTGGTCTACTGTTGTTGTTGTTGTGACTGGTCTGTTGTTGTTGTTGTTGGTCTGTTGTTGTTGTTGTTGGTCTGTTGTTGTTGTTGTTGTGACTGGTCTACTGTTGTTGTTGTTGGTCTGTTGTTGTTGTTGTTGTGGCTGGTCTGTTGTTGTTGTTGTTGTGGCTGGTCTACTGTTGTTGTTGTTGTGACTGGTCTATTGTTGTTGTTGTTGTGACTGGTCTACTGTTGTTGTTGTTGTTGGTCTGTTGTTGTTGTTGTTGTGGCTGGTCTATTGTTGTTGTTGTTGTTGTGACTGGTCTACTGTTGTTGTTGTTGTTGGTCTGTTGTTGTTGTTGTTGTGGCTGGTCTATTGTTGTTGTTGTTGTGGCTGGTCTGTTGTTGTTGTTGTTGTGACTGGTCTACTGTTGTTGTTGTTGTTGGTCTGTTGTTGTTGTTGTTGTGACTGGTCTACTGTTGTTGTTGTTGTTGGTCTGTTGTTGTTGTTGTTGTGACTGGTCTACTGTTGTTGTTGTTGTTGGTCTGTTGTTGTTGTTGTTGTGACTGGTCTACTGTTGTTGTTGTTGTGACTGGTCTATTGTTGTTGTTGTTGTGACTGGTCTATTGTTGTTGTTGTTGTGACTGGTCTACTGTTGTTGTTGTTGTGACTGGTCTATTGTTGTTGTTGTTGTGACTGGTCTATTGTTGTTGTTGTTGTGGCTGGTCTATTGTTGTTGTTGTTGTGGCTGGTCTATTGTTGTTGTTGTTGTGACTGGTCTATTGTTGTTGTTGTTGTGGCTGGTCTACTGTTGTTGTTGTTGTGGCTGGTCTACTGTTGTTGTTGTTGTGGCTGGTCTGTTGTTGTTGTTGTTGTGGCTGGTCTGTTGTTGTTGTTGTTGTGGCTGGTCTACTGTTGTTGTTGTGGCTGGTCTACTGTTGTTGTTGTTGTGACTGGTCTACTGTTGTTGTTGTTGTGGCTGGTCTATTGTTGTTGTTGTTGCTAGTCTACTGTTGTTGTTGTTGGTCTAGTGTTGTTGCTGCAGTTGCTCGTCTGCTGTTACTGGGCTGATGTTGCCGGTTAACTGTTATTTTTTTCCTCTTTTTCCTGCGGACTCTAAGTGACTTTGTGAGCGGGAGTAAACAGGGCAAATTTTAGTTCAGCAAGAAAGAGCAAGACGCTTGTAGTCCCTTTTGCTGTTAAGCAGAGATATCAACAAAATTAGAAGTCGACTGACGATGTCTAAAATTAGATATCCTTAGGCCACGATATCAAAGATTGTATATATCCTTAACATTAACAAATTCCCGCTCCGCCTTAACCAAGGCGGAGGAGCGGGGATTTCCAGAATGCGTCTCCAGGTACCGTGTGAGGGACTGTCCCCTGCAGCTCCAGGCACTGTCTCCTGCAGCTCCAGGCACTGTGTGAGGGGGGACTATCTCCTGCAGCTCCAGGCACTGTGTGAGGGAACTGTCTCCTGCAGCTCCAGGCACTGTGTGAGGGGGGACTGTCTCCTGCAGCTCCAGGGACTGTGAGGGGGGACTGTCTCCTGCAGCTCCAGGCACTGTGTGAGGGAACTGTCTCCTGCAGCTCCAGGCACTGTGTGAGGGAACTGTCTCCTGCAGCTCCAGGGACTGTGAGGGGGGACTGTCTCCTGCAGCTCCAGGGACTGTGAGGGGGGACTGTCTCCTGCAGCTCCAGGCACTGTGAGGGGGGACTGTCTCCTGCAGCTCCAGGGACTGTGAGGGGGGACTGTCTCCTGCAGCTCCAGGGACTGTGAGGGGGGACTGTCTCCTGCAGCTCCAGGGACTGTGAGGGGGGACTGTCTCCTGCAGCTCCAGGGACTGTCTGCGGGACTGTCTCCTGCAGCTCCAGGCACTGTGAGGGGGACTGTCTCCTGCAGCTCCAGGCACTCTGAGGGGGACTGTCTCCTGCAGCTCCAGGGACTGTGAGGGGGGACTGCCTCCTGCAGCTCCAGGCACTGTGAGGGGGGACTGTCTCCTGCAGCTCCAGGCACTGTCTGCGGGACTGTCTCCTGCAGCTCCAGGCACTCTGAGGGGGACTGTCTCCTGCAGCTCCAGGGACTGTGAGGGGGGACTGTCTCCTGCAGCTCCAGGCACTGTGAGGGGGGACTGTCTCCTGCAGCTCCAGGCACTGTGAGGGGGACTGTCTCCTGCAGCTCCAGGCACTGTGAGGGGGACTGTCTCCTGCAGCTCCAGGCACTGTGAGGGGGGACTGTCTCCTGCAGCTCCAGGCACTGTGTGAGGGGGGACTGTCTCCTGCAGCTCCAGGCACTGTGTGAAGGAACTGTCTCCTGCAGCTCCAGGCACTGTCTGCGGGACTGTCTCCTGCAGCTCCAGGCACTGTCTGCGGGACTGTCTCCTGCAGCTCCAGGCACTGTCTGCGGGACTGTCTCCTGCAGCTCCAGGGACTGTCTGCGGGACTGTCTCCTGCAGCTCCAGGCACTGTCTGCGGGACTGTCTCCTGCAGCTCCAGGCACTGTCTGCGGGACTGTCTCCTGCAGCTCCAGGCACTGTGTGAGGGGGGACTGTCTCCTGCAGCTCCAGGCACTGTGAGGGGGGACTGTCTCCTGCAGCTCCAGGCACTGTGAGGGGGGACTGTCTCCTGCAGCTCCAGGCACTGTGAGGGGGACTGTCTCCTGCAGCTCCAGGCACTGTGAGGGGGACTGTCTCTTGCAGCTCCAGGCACTGTGAGGGGGACTGTCTCTTGCAGCTCCAGGCACTGTGAGGGGGACTGTCTCTTGCAGCTCCAGGCACTGTGAGGGGGACTGTCTCCTGCAGCTCCAGGCACTGTGAGGGGGACTGTCTCTTGCAGCTCCAGGCACTGTGAGGGGGACTGTCTCCTGCAGCTCCAGGCACTGTGTGAGGGGGACTGTCTCCTGCAGCTCCAGGCACTGTGTGAGGGGGACTGTCTCCTACTGCTCCAGGCACTGTGTGAGGGGGACTGTCTCCTGCAGCTCCAGGCACTGTGAGGGGGGACTGTCTCCTGCTGCTCCAGGCACTGTGAGGGGGACTGTCTCCTGCAGCTCCAGGCACTGTGAGGGGGGACTGTCTCCTGCAGCTCCAGGCACTGTGTGAGGGGGACTGTCTCCTACTGCTCCAGGCACTGTGTGAGGGGGACTGTCTCCTGCTGCTCCAGGCACTGTGAGGGGGACTGTCTCCTGCAGCTCCAGGCACTGTGTGAGGGGGACTGTCTCCTACTGCTCCAGGCACTGTGTGAGGGGGACTGTCTCCTGCTGCTCCAGGCACTGTGAGGGGGGACTGTCTCCTGCTGCTCCAGGCACTGTGAGGGGGACTGTCTCCTGCAGCTCCAGGCACTGTGAGGGGGACTGTCTCCTGCAGCTCCAGGCACTGTGTGAGGGGGGACTGTCTCCTGCAGCTCCAGGCACTGTGAGGGGGACTGTCTCCTGCAGCTCCAGGCACTGTGTGAGGGACTGTCTCCTGCAGCTCCAGGCACTGTGAGGGGGGACTGTCTCCTGCAGCTCCAGGCACTGTGAGGGGGGACTGTCTCCTGCTGCTCCAGGGACTGTGTGAGGGGGGACTGTCTCCTGCAGCTCCAGGCACTGTGTGAGGGGGGACTGTCTCCTGCAGCTCCAGGCACTGTGAGGGGGACTGTCTCCTGCAGCTCCAGGCACTGTGAGGGGGACTGTCTCCTGCAGCTCCAGGCACTGTGTGAGGGGGGACTGTCTCCTGCAGCTCCAGGCACTGTGATGGGGACTGTCTCCTGCAGCTCCAGGCACTGTGAGGGGGGACTGTCTCCTGCAGCTCCAGGCACTGTGTGAGGGGGACTGTCTCCTGCAGCTCCAGGCACTGTCTCTTGCAGCTCCAGGCACTGTGTGAGGGGGACTGTCTCCTGCAGCTCCAGGCACTGTGTGAGGGAACTGTCTCCTGCAGCTCCAGGCACTGTGTGAGGGAACTGTCTCCTGCAGCTCCAGGCACTGTGGGCTGAAGGGACGACGACGTTTCGGTCCGTCCTGAACCATTATCAAGTCGATTTACTCATATAATTTTTAATGAGAGAGTATGTGAGAGGGAGACGGTACGCTAAGGCCTCAAGTGTCCCCGCCAGGGGGCCAAGCCTAGCAGGTCGTGCGTCTTGTACTAGGGGGGGGGGCGAAGGAGAAAGTGAAGAGAGCATTTTTGAGACATTTGGTCAAGGTCAAGAGATCCGGTAAAGCGAGGTCTATATCATGCCTGCTCCTTGTGTGGTATAATACGTATCCTCACTTGTGGCTACAGGGAATGCCAGAAGCCGGAGGAGCAGTGTTGCCAACCTAACTGTGGCAATAACACTAACATCACACACATGCATACAGGATGTCACTCTTGACAACCTGATGTCACTACTACAACTTGATATGTCGCCTCAACAACATAATATCAGTCAGCAGTGAGGCACCTCTGGAGCATCTGCAACTTTCTAAAGGTTAAGTAAAGGTTAAGCAAGATCCACACAAGCAACTGTATTTGTTGCAGTTTGAATATCATAACGTTCACCATCAGACGAGCACTTATTCTTATCCAGGTCAGCAAATATTTTCGTAATTGGCAGCATATATACTTATACAAACTCCTACAGTCTTCAACCACCGATGAAGGAACCGTGCAGACCTGTGTCCGTGGTGCCTCGAGTTCTGTGAACGCCGGCTGTAAATCCTCTGATACGTTCTGAGGATCCAGAGGTTTGACCTTCAGCTCCGCAGCTGAATGCTTCTGCCAGATGGAAGTGATAAGCACTGCAGTCCCCCCTCATGTCAGTGATAATCACTACAGTCTCCCTCATGTTAACAGTGACTTCCTCGGTAAAGGTGTCACGTGTCGATACTAGAACACGTATTGCAACGGTGACCTAATGCAACCCACGGCTCCTTTACCCATTTCAAGAGAATATTAGGAACTACGCAATATTACGCTCTTTGCGACCCGTTTTCATTGGTAAACATTTTTATGGGTAACTAGCCAAATTAGCATCATCATATCCATCGGTCGCCAAACCAATGTAATGTAATTATCGGTATAAAGTACTAAGCCAGTATGACTACACAGTTTTCGTGTTATGTATAAATCTTCATAAAGAAGATTAGACATATACTGTATATAAATGCATTTGTGTGGATATAAATAGGAACTCCCTCGTATGAGGCAATAGGACTTTTTGCATTTCCTTAATCTTTATGTATTCATTGTGTGCCAATGGCCTTGTTGTTAAGACACTTAGGAGATGCCCGGATTGTTACGACTCCCGACGGTCTTATCCCCCAGAGACACGGGGAAGTGAGAACTTTTTTCTGACGTTTTCCGCCTTGATCTTGGGGCTTGGAGCGCGGCGGGTCCGGAGCCGAGCGTTGGCGGAGGACGTCAGGTCCTGGTGGCTCCCGTGATCCTTCTGGAGGCGGAGGGCTCCAGAAGGATCCAGTAGGTTCTTGCTTCTCCCGGGGTGGCTACCCTGTGTGTATGGTGCATAGGGGCTCCCCTACCCTGTGTGTATGGTGCGTAGGGGCTGCCCTACCCTGTGTGTATGGTGCGTAGGGGCTGCCCTACCCTGTGTGTATGGTGCGTAGGGGCTGCCCTACCCTGTGTGTATGGTGCGTAGGGGCTGCCCTACCCTGTGTGTATGGTGCGTAGGGGCTGCCCTACCCTGTGTGTATGGTGCGTAGGGGCTGCCCTGTCGAGGGTGGTCAGGCGTCGCTAGGTGTAGGGGACGACGCCTGCCCTGCCGACGGTGGTCAGGCGTCGCTAGGTGTAGGGGACGACGCCTGCCCTGCCGACGGTGGTCAGGCGTCGCACCATCGGCAAGGGTGTTTAGTTTTACCGATTGACTCCTGGTTTGGTTTCCTTGTGCCTTCGACGCCCTTAACTCGGCAACATCAACAAAGCTTAAGTGTCTTAAGATTCAAGTGGTAAATATAAATCAATCAAACATGCGAGAGGACAGACATAGATGCGCTGACAGGCATAGACGCGCTGACAGGCATAGACGCGCTGACAGGCATAGACGCTCTGACAGACATAGACGCGCTGACAGGCATAGACGCGCTGACAGACATAGTCGCGCTGACAGGCATAGACGCGCTGACAGGCATAGACGCGCTGACAGACATAGTCGCGCTGACAGGCATAGACGCGCTGACAGGCATAGACGCGCTGACAGACATAGTCGCGCTGACAGGCATAGACGCGCTGACAGGCATAGACGCGCTGATAGACATAGACGCGCTGATAGACATAGTCGCGCTGACAGGCATAGACGCGCTGATAGACATAGACGCGCTGACAGGCATAGACGCGCTGACAGACATAGACGCGCTGACAGACATAGACGCGCTGACAGGCATAGACGCGCTGACAGGCATAGACGCATTGACAGACATAGACGCGCTGACAGGCATAGACGCGCTGACAGGCATAGACGCGCTGACAGGCATAGACGCACTGACAGACATAGACGCGCTGACAGGCATAGACGCGCTGACAGGCATAGACGCGCTGACAGGCATAGACGCGCTGACAGACATAGTCGCGCTGACAGGCATAGACGCGCTGACAGGCATAGACGCGCTGATAGACATAGACGCGCTGATAGACATAGTCGCGCTGACAGGCATAGACGCGCTGATAGACATAGACGCGCTGACAGGCATAGACGCGCTGACAGACATAGACGCGCTGACAGACATAGACGCGCTGACAGGCATAGACGCGCTGACAGGCATAGACGCATTGACAGACATAGACGCGCTGACAGGCATAGACGCGCTGACAGGCATAGACGCGCTGACAGGCATAGACGCGCTGACAGACATAGACGCGCTGACAGGCATAGACGCGCTGACAGGCATAGACGCATTGACAGACATAGACGCGCTGACAGGCATAGACGCGCTGACAGACATAGACGCGCTGACAGGCATAGACGCGCTGACAGACATAGACGCGCTGACATGCATAGACGCGCTGACAGGCATAGACGCGCTGACAGACATAGACGCTCTGACATAGACACTCTGACAGACATAGACACTCTGACAGACATAGACACACTGACAGGCATAGACACTCTGACAGGCATAGACACACTGACAGGCATAGACACTCTGACAGGCATAGACACTCTGACAGACAGACGCGCTGATAGACATTGACACACTGACAGACATAGACACACTGACAGACATAGACACACTGACAGGCATAGACACTCTGACAGACATAGACGCGCTGACAGACATAGACACTCTGACAGACAATGACGCGCTGACAGACATAGACACTCTGACAGACATTGACGCACTGACAGGCATAGACACCCTGACAGACATAGACGCGCTGACAGACATAGACACTCTGACAGACATTGACGCGCTGACAGACATAGACACTCTGACAGACATAGACGCGCTGACAGACATAGACACTCTGACAGACATTGACGCGCTGACTGACATAGACACTCTGACAGACATAGACGCGCTGACAGACATAGACACTCTGACAGACATTGACGCGCTGACAGGCATAGACACTCTGACAGACATTGACGCTCTGACAGACATAGACACTGACAGACATAGACACTGACAGACATAGACACTCTGACAGGCATAAACGCTCTGACATAGACACTCTGACAGACATAGACACTCTGACAGGCATAGACGCGCTGATAGACATAGACACTCTGATTGACATAGACGCTCTGACAGGCATAGACGCTCTGATAGACATAGACGCTCTGACAGGCATAGACACTCTGACAGACATAGACACACTAACAGACATAGACACTCTGACAGACATAGACACTATGACAGACATAGACACTCTGACAGACATAGACACTCTGACAGGCATAGACACTCTGACAGACATAGACACACTAACAGACATAGACACTCTGACAGACATAGACACTCTGACAGACATAGACTCTCTAACAGACATAGACACTCTGACAGACATAGACACTCTGACAGACATAGACACTCTAACAGACATAGACACTAACAGACATAGACACTCTGACAGACATAGACACTCTGACAGACATAGACACACTAACAGACATAGACACTCTGACAGACATAGACACTCTGACAGACATAGACACTCTAACAGACATAGACACTAACAGACATAGACACTCTAACAGACATAGACACTCTAACAGACATAGACACTATGACAGACATAGACACTCTGACAGACATAGACACTCTGACAGGCATAGACACTCTGACAGACATAGACACACTAACAGACATAGACACTAACAGACATAGACACTCTAACAGACATAGACACTCTAACAGACATAGGCACTCAAAGAGCTATGAGAGCTGGTGCTCTTACATGAGTCATGACTCGTGTCAACAGATGCCCTGAGACGAGTCATGAGTTTGTGACATCTGAACTCAGAGGCTGATGAGTCACACACACTCATGACAGCCCCAACCTGAATGGAGACCAACTTATATCGCGTCATGAGGCGCCGGGGAATGTGTCTCAGTGAGCCATCATGGAGTTTCCTCGCCAGAACTGGTTTGGGGGCGAGTTGCACCGGTTTTTTCCACACACGAGTAATTACGTTAACGATCTCTTAGTTTAATGAAATATTGTCTAAAACGTTCAACGAGGAAATATCTCTTGCCGGAAGAACGTTAGACGTTTCAAATGTAGAAATTATGTCAAGCGTTTGATGTCAACAAAGGCTGGAACTATTCTCAACGTTTGTCTGTGGGGGTTGAATGTGTGCCAAATTCACGCTGCCGGTTACCGGGTCAATATGGCAACGCTGTATTGGTATTCTCACTTTGCGCTGCACTTTGTTCGAATCACTGGTTGACTAATTAATTAACAGGAGTCGTAACAGTTGTTCATCTGGCTTTGATACTGAGGGTTCGATTCGAACATTGTATCGAATGAGAAAATCAGTTGTAGCAGTGCGGGGATTTGAACCATTACCAGACTCACTAAGAAGGAGTAGTGGTAAAGCAGTCTCCTGTGGCGCAGTGGCAAGGCACTCCCCCGGCGCTTCGATAGCGTTTTGGCCTGGGTTCGTATCCTGACCGGGGGGAGGATTGACCGGGCACCAATCCTTAACTGTAGCCTCTGTGCACCCAGCAGTGAATGGGTGCCTGTTGTTAAACGATTAGGCGGGTCGTATTCAGGGAGGAAATTAGGATTAAGAACCTGTTGGAAAACAGTATGCGTGCTAATGGCTGTACAAGAATGTAAGAACATTCTCGGGTTGAACACCTTTTTGTCCGGTCGTGGCCTAGTGGGCTAAGGTGCGCGTGTAGTAATCACCAGCTCGCTGGTTCCAATCCCTCGACACTGCTGCTGCAAATGAGTTTCTCGCTGATGATATTTCAGGCCATTTTAATTTAATGGCGGAGCCGTAACAGGTTGTTCATCTGGTTTGTGAAGTCAGTGGTGGTGGTGGTCGGTCGTGGTGGTGGTGGTCGGTCGTGGTGGTGGTCGGTCGTGGTGGTGGTGGTCGGTCGTGGTGGTGGTCGGTCGTGGTGGTGGTGGTCGGTCGTGGTGGTGGTGGTCGGTCGTGGTGGTGGTCGGTCGTGGTGGTGGTCGGTCAACTGTTACTAACTTGTGAGGTCAGGTGATAGACTTCGTAGGTTATGGCCTACAAATTCATTTGCAATAAAAGGAATTTTATAAAATATTATCTAAACAAAAATCGTGATCTTTTTTATTAACTCGTGGTTGTACTTAGGGTCTATTGATGAATTTTGGTTAGAATGAAGAGCGGAATAGCCCCGTCCACAAGAGCTCCGTCCACCAGAGCCCCGTCCACCTCAGCGTCGCCCGTCCGCCCACGCTATCCAGTGTTCCGTCCCACACCTCCATACACCTGTCCACAGGTGTCACCTTACCAATTACTCAACGATCCCACCTGGTGACAAAGGTGTGTGTGTCGAACCTCATCTAACTCTGACTCCATCATATCATCAATCTGTCGACTGAACTCCAAACAGCTTCAGCACCTTAAAGTCCTGAGTAGATACTGGTTTGGAAACAGAGTTGAATTATGGAACACATTACAGGTCACCGTATTACCGGGATACCAGTAGACATAGGACATCGCTGAATTGTTTCAAGCGTAGGCTAGACATATATATGAATAAGTAGGGATCATGAGAAAGATTCGAAGCTATATGCTCGAATCCTCATCATGATTTTGTCATTGATACTTGAGAGAGAGAGAGAGAGAGAGAGAGAGAGAGAGAGAGACTGCCTCATATAAGGCCAATAAACCTTCTACAGTGTCCTATATTGTTATATTCTTATAAATAATAGAGCTGTAATTTCTACCTGACATATCTTAAATTACATATAGGTATTTTAAGGTATTTATGAGTAGAAAGCACTAAGCCAGTATGGATATATAACACATGGAAGGGATATATGAAGCCAAGGAGCTGGGATATGAGGACGAGATGGGATATGAGGTTAAGGAGCTGGAATATGAGACCAAGGAGCTGGTATATAAGGCCAAGGAGCTGGAATATGAGGCCAAGGAGCTGGGATATGAGGACAAGGAGCCAGGACATGAGAGCGGAATGAAGGAACGATGCCTAACCACTTGAACCATCGGGGATCGAACGCCGACCCTGCAAGATGCAAGGCCGTCACTCAACAGACGAGCCCAAGTGATTGGACTAATTTACACACACTGGCAACAAGCTAGATAATAAAATATGCAGGTTAAATGACATATTTGGATAAAATATACAAACTTTATTCAATATTCATATAAAACATTTACTTAAAAATATTTTCAAGCACAACATTCATCTCCGTTAGCTGCACCAACGTTCACATAACACATAATAACATAGGTGGCGCCACCTGTGTGCTCAAGGGTGTATCACAGTTCAAGATTCCCTAACTATCAAATGAGGCTATTGAATTGGTACTAATTTCATTCATTTGTGCACGCCTATACTCCACCCCTGATCCCTTGGGATATTTTGGGACATTTTAGAATATTTGGGACACTGGCACTTGGGACATATAGGAGTAGAGTGAGGCAGAGTGCCTATAGAGGAAATGGTAGTATAGCTGTCTTCAACAAGACTATAATATGTATACTATAATATGTATACTGAAAGAAAAAAACAAATATATATATATATATAGCACCAATGGGTAAAATATAATTTATAACAAATATACATTAATCGTAATCAGGTACTGTATGTTAAGTGTTTGTTTGGGGTAAAATGTCTATATATATATATATATATATATATATATATATATATATATATATATATATATATATATATATATAAACTAAAGAAATGACAAGTGAGCGATTTTTTTGAGCAAGTGATCCCAAAAGATTTGGGATCTGGTATTACTGGCCAGATGGACAAGTTATGTTTTTGGATCGAATTCTAAAACTGATATGAATCATATCTTACTATATCGTCCAGTAAACTTATATATCTACTGTATTCAAAATATTTTTTGAGCCAAATATTTATTATTTTTCTGGATCAAATTTGCGAATTTGGGATCCGATTTGAGAAGTGTTTTAAATTAGTTTCGATGCTCTTCAATTTTTTTTATGGCAATAAATGTTTGGATTATTTGTTTTTGTTCTGGGGTTTCATTCTCTTATTACGGAGTGAGTCGAGGCACCGAGCCTTGATCGTGACTGTCGTCGCGGGGCGAGACTCTTCTTTAGTTTGCCCTTCAGGAAATATCAAACCATGAATTTGATCTTGCTGGTCTGTTGCCGACGAATGTAATCTTTCGATAATATCGGCGACGAACTTGATCTTTCTGTTGTATCGACGACGGACTTGATCTTTCTGTTGTATCGACGACGGACTTGATCTTTCTGTTGTATCGACGACGGACTTGATCTTTCTGTTGTATCGACGACGGACTTAATCTTTCTGTTGTACCGACGACGGACTTTATCTGTCCGGTTTATTGCCGTCGAACTACATCTTTCTGGTGTATCGACGACGAATTTTATCTTTCCAGGACGTCGACGATGAAGTGAGTCAAGTTTCTTAAAAGATATTGATGGCGAGACTGTCTCTTATTTGAGGATTTCTTCAGATACATCGAAGGCCATCTGGGTATCGAAGGCACTTAAGCACGCATCCCAGAATAGGAGCTTTTTGGCTTCGTCTTAAAAAGAGATCCTCCCGCATTCATAGGACTTGTACAGAGGGGGTGAGAGGGGTCCTTCTTGACGCTGAAGCCAGCATGAAGTGTCTGCAGGACCTCCTAGCACCTAGAGGTATGACTGAAACTCTGCTCTCTGGGCTCATCTTCATAGGAATCCCAGCAAGAGGATATCAGTTTGAAGGAGGATGCAGAATCATCAGGACATAGTCCTTTTTTTGAGAATCCCTTCAATAGGATAATCATGGATTTGGTTTAAAGTTCCTGTGGTATTGAGTCGTTGTTTACCACGTTCCCTGCTGGAGGTCCTCTAGGAACTTGCGAGCCTTGGGCCCACACTTGTAGACCAGCTGCCGCTCGGACACGGGGCTTAGGGCGCCCGTAGTGTAGTGGTATCTGTCGGTAAGGAAACACTACATTTAGAACACTCTTTAAGCACATCATGCGTAATGATGACGAGGGTATGCGGTGGCTACAATGTAAATTAACATGAAATGCAATTACCAGACTACCACTGCGCCACTCTACTCGTGTATAATTATCATAATATCATGGACACAAAGGTGAAATTACCGATAATATTCATAACCTTGATGAGGATTGTGACTGCTAAACTCAGCGCCTAAGCTCACCTGAGTCCACGGGCAAAGTTGTCGTAGGAGAGGTTGGGCTTGTTGGACCTCTGCCCCCACATCTGGGCGATGACAGCGGGCCGCACGAAGCGGAATGTGTAGCAGGTCTTGTCCTCCCAGCGGACGACGTCGGGGTTGTATTGCTTGTCAGCCAGGAGACGGATCACGAACTCCCAGTTCTTTGGTCCGCGCTCTGAGGAACAGAAAATTTCGCTGTTAGTCATCTGTTACAGGAACTAGTTTTTACATCGTACGTGACACGATCAAACTTTTGTTTTACACTTCCATTTAACAATCTTTCTATATATCATTGTCCAAAATCCTACAAATAATCTCAGGGTTTTGTTTGTTGCATAGAACAAAAGCGAGCAGTTACTAACATATAATTCCAAGTATCGTATTCTATATCGTAACCACAATTTGTAGCCAAGTTACCCACATTTGCTAACTGTAGTTCAAAAATGCGGGTAACTGTACCCTTCCCACCGCTGCCCACTGGATTCGAAGGTGAACGATATGCAAATCAAATCACCCACAGGATGGGTATGGGGTGCATTATTAACGAACTAAACTAAACTTCCCCTTAAAATAGTTACGTTTTCTTTAATGGATGACGGAAAGGGTAACTCAGAAATACATACCTCGCTTCCTGGACTTGGTTCGGATCTTATCGAGAGCTCTGCAAGAAGGTACCACAGACTCGGGTGATGGGGATGGTGATGGTGACATTTCACGGTAACTCTCCTCGAATTTCATTACTTCCGGCTCTGTTTAACGAGAGACAATGGAGAGAATGAGAATTTGAAGCAATGCTGATTTTGGAAACGCTTTAGCAAATATAATATTATAATTCAGCAAAACGGAAAGTTAGAGACATAAAAACTAGCGTCCAACTCACCAGCTTTTACAAAAGTCACTTCTGGAGGAGCGAACAGGTCACCTTGGTAGTCTTCCCAGGCACGACCCCAGCCGGCCTGCACTTGCGGCTTCACTTCCAGTTCCTGCTCCTGCGGTACCTGCTGGTGCAAGAATTGGTCCAGTTCGGCGAAGTCTTCGGGAATAGTCAGAGGAGGCAACTCGCACAGATCCGCCAGTTCTTCGTCGTTCTCATAGAAGGGGGAGTTGGAAGACGAGGAGAAAGATGAGGCGTCGCTGCTACTGCAGTCGCTGAAGGTGGACGAGGAGCTCTCGTAGTCTGAGGTAGGAGTGCTCGTGGCTGTAGGAGAATAACAACAATTAAAATACATATAATAATAATCATATTCTTATTTTATATCGTATATAGAGGATTAGGCTATATCTCACTCTCCTTAATACAAATAGCCGACCTGCATCAGCGAATTGAAGGTTGAAAGGTGAGACTTAAAGAGGATTGAAACTCCAATCAAAACAGGCATACACATTAGTCAGGCCATAACTAGCTTCCAGATATAACTTACCGAATCCTATATGTTCGAGGAGGTGGTGAAACTGGTCGTAGAACAAGCTGCCCCATATGCTGTCGAACTGGGAGTGGAAGTCGAAGCGTGAGTACTGAGCCAGGTCACAACCCGTCACGCTGGAGAAGAACTCCAGGTTCACGGAACAGGGATCGACACCCTGTTCTTGACACACTTGCTGGGCCCATCTGAAGCAATCCTGTAGTCAGAAAAGAAAATGTTTTTTTAGCTCAGTTTGTCCTGCTAAAAGTGGATTTTTTTTTTATATGTTCAGTATAACTGTAGTTTGTTGTAGGTACGCAGTCGTAATGTTAATATACTACAAATTTTAAACTATATAGTAAAAGTTGAGAAAAAATAAGTTCTTAATAAATTCGCAGGCCATTTTTTGCCGTTTTAATATTTTAATAGAGGGTTTAAGATATGGCATTTATCTCAGGTTAAAGTGATTGCAATAACAGGCTGCATTATTAACCTTAACTTTAAAATAGGCATGGAATCCCAAAGTTACTTTGAAACATTTAACAGTAAGCATCATTAACTATCAATCGAAGGTGCCAATCTTAGACGACTATTTAGCACCGTAAATCATGAAAAAAATGGGGAAGCGTGATATTTGTTGCGGCATCTGCAACTGTGATGCTAAAATTCCCACCTGTATTAATTAGCAGCAATGAATTGCAACACTGACGACCTCGTGTGAAAAAAAGAATATCTAATATTTTGTTTAGTTCGAGATCAGGATTGAGGATCATCTCTCGTGTTTTGTAGTGTTAAACGTTTATGGTAATTATCGCTATTAGAGTCTGACCGCCTTACCTCTCTGCTCCAGGTGGTGACATCTGTGCTCTCAAAAGCGTCGATGTACTTAAGTGTTCCTTGCAGCTGCTCATCATAACTCGTCGGACTTGTCAGTATTTCATCCAAGTCCGAGAAGAAGAACCGGTCCTCGTTCATCACTAACTCGTCTCCAAAGATTAGAGTATTCTCAATGTTGTACGTATCCATAGCGGTCATTTCTTGTCTGGTAACAAACTACAAGTTATATCTCTAATGATAACACACGAATGATTGTTTGCACGGGCTCGGAACCCCAAGAGTGTTGGCTCAGGAACAGCGGTGAGTTTACAGACAGGTCCTGCTCGTGCCACGGGTGGATATGAACTGGTGAGAGAAGCTTTTGGCGCGCGCATATATACGGGGATTGACGTCACTGGCTGGACTTCAAACGTTTACGAGCGATTCGGGGAAGTACGCTCGCGTGCGCGTGTGTATGTGTGTGTGTGTGTGTGTGTGTGTGTGTGTGTGTGTGTGTGTGTGTGTGTGTGTGTGTGTGTGTGTTCACCTATTTGTGCTTACGGGGGTTGAGCTTTGGCTCTTTGATCCCACCTCTCAACTGTCAATCAACTGGTGTACTGTCAATCGACAACTGTCAATCAACTGTGTGTGTGTGTGGAAGCGATGTTTATAGTGTGGGTTGGTGCTGGTTGTAGTGTGATGGTAATGATTATAGTGGTGTGATGGTGGTAAGCGTTGCGGTGGTGAGGATTGTATTAGTAATGTTCGTGATGGTGATGAGAGTAGCGGAAGTGTTGGTGGTAGTGGTTAAAGTAGTGGTAGTGGTGGTTAAGAGCAGTGTTAATTGTGATGACGGTTTACAAATGAGAGAAAGCAAGCGTCAAATCTCTTGGCGCGTATTTATATATTTCGTTCTCGTCCTCTGCATCGCCTAAGATCAAATTATTCTTAATTAAAATATGAATAATTCAAAAATTGTCATAAACTATCAAGCCTAACAACCTGGAGAGGCTGTTTGCAATCAGAACTACCAACCATTCTCGCTCTAGGGTAACAAAAAAATAAACACCTAATTGCTTACAGATAATAAAATATATATGTATGCGAATTATGTTTTGTACAAAGTTAGATTTAAAGAAAATAAAACAAACATTCCAACGATAATTATTTGAGTTGAAGTTCTAAGCGTCATCTGGCAACTCTCACGCGAATGTTTTCATTGTAAACTTTCTTAATCATTATTTTGATATAAAAGTCTTTATTTGTGAAGACGGTACATACGGATATCGTAAAAAAAAATTATGAATACATTCACTGCAATCACGTGAATAGAGTGATAGAATTTTAATAGTTTGGATAATATACTGTCAGACATACGCTTGCAAAGGCAGCACTACGCTATAACTAATCCTCTATCTAATATTTTTTATCCTGTTAACCGCATCGTAGAATGAATCAGGTTAGCATTAGGATCATCGCCCGTTAACATATAATAAAAAATGTGAATGACACCACAAAACATAGACAGGAATGACAGTAAAAACATTAAAATAAGCGCCAGATAAAAAAAAAACATTCGCTGGCAACCCTTAGAGGTCAGCTGGTAAATCCCCCCCCTCCCCCCTTTTGTCATCTCACGTTTGAGATGGAATATTTTGACCCTTAAGCTACCAAGACATAGAGACCGGTGTCGCTTGCTCCATGGCGCGCTAACGCTGATACAAAGTGGGACCCGTCCTAAAGATTGCCGCATGTAGAAGGGTACGCAGTTAGTTTGTCGTATAGTTATGGTATCGCTTTTCCTCTGTGAGCGGTAGTGTTTGCTTTTGTTTGTATGACTCGGCTCTTAGACGATTACGTCCGCTTGTTATTGTGTAAATAAAGCAGTAGCGTTATGACGTATCCTGTCTAGCTATTAGTATTTCATTACGTGCTCTGTTGCTTTATATATGACTCTGTTGATAACTCATTTTGACTGTGTTGCAATAAGTCTCTTTATTAATGTGTTATTTTAATAGGACTATTAGGCTGGCCTGAACTACGTTACTCTAGGCCTTCAGGGCTTTAGGCTATCTTAGAGCTACCTTCAGTACTCTAGGCTATCTTAGAGCTACCTTCAGTACTCTAGGCCTTCAGAGCTTTAGGCTATCTTAGAGCTACCCTCAGTACTCTAGGCTATCTTAGAGCTACCTTCAGTACTCTAGGCCTTCAGAGCTTTAGGCTATCTTAGAGCTACCCTCAGTACTCTAGGCTCTCTTAGAGCTACCTTCAGTACTCTAGGCTATCTTAGAGCTACCTTCAGTACTCTAGGCCTTCAGAGCTTTAGGCTATCTTAGAGCTACGTTCAGTACTCTAGGCTCTCTTAGAGCTACCTGAAGCCTGTGGTGGAAGCTCTCCCATGTGGGAGGCAGAGAGTCCAGGTTCTAGCCGTATAAAAACTTAAACGTGTTTGGCCAGTGGATACAAAAAGAAAAAAAAGAGTTTCCCAGTATACTGCCTGAGGCAGGGGGGATTGTCTGGGGGTATATTGAGACTTGGAGAGGTATGTTTTGGGGGGACTGCATGGTGTGGGTGTGTGAGAGGTGGGAGAGGAGGGAGGGGGTGGATAGTGGATAGGCAGAGAGGAATTTTATTCAGTTGTCATGCGCCTTTTGCTTTTGAAGCCTACTCTAATACAATTATTTACCATTTGCTGTTTTTATAAATTGTTCCAGTTCTGTTAGTCTGTTGTGTAACTTGTAACTACATAATATACGCTATATATATATATATATAAACCCATACATAAATGGTATGTATTTAATACTGTCATTATACTTTTGATTAAAAGCACTATTATAAAGTTGTATTCATGACATATACAAAGGGACATGTTAAAATTATTACCCACCAGTTTGCAGGAGCGAGTTTCAGCTCCTTGGCCCCGCCTTTCTAGCAGTCAATCGTCGACTGGAATGATTGTCAAAATTTTTGCTTCTAGTGATATCTGTTATTATAGTGATTAGGGAGTGTCACTCATCATGTGAGTGAACATGTCCCCCCATGGGGGACAGTATTAGACAGTGTCACTCATCCTGTGAGTGAACATATCCCCCCATGGGGTACAGCATTGGCTTTCACTCCTGTGAGTCACTCATCCTGTGAGCGAACCAAATATACAACACCCCAAATAGATAGTCACTCCACTGAGTTGTTCATCCTGTTACTCTATACAACGTACTTTGTTTATCTACGAATTCTAAACTGTTTTCCGTATCAAATAATATTATTTTTAAATGTATTATTATTATTATTATTATTACTTGAGCCCAGATTCAGCTGGATTCACTTTATTGCCTCAAATGAACACTGCTAAACAAGGGATTAAGTTCTTACAACGCTCAAGTTTCAGTCAGTCCTCCTAAGGCTTCGTAACGTCAAGAAATTGTCGTACTAAAGTGCCCCCTTATCCTGACCTACCATAGGACCCGAAACAGAAAACGGAACAGTACGTCAATTTCGCGAGCCGCTACCACTACCTAGTACGACGATTTTTTTACTTTTGGTAGAGTATACGTCAAAATGCGACGTTCTATTGGGAGGACGGGTTGCAAGTTTAGGCTACACGGGTGCGGCATGTGAGTGATGAATGACAAGAGAGAGAGAGAGAGAGTGAGAGAGAGAGAGAGAGAGAGAGAGAGAGAGAGAGAGAGAGAGAGAGAGAGAGAGAGAGAGAGAGAGAGAGAGAGAGAGAGTAGAGGGACCAGGCGCAGGAATAGTTAGGAGAGAACAGTATCTAGATTTTACGATAAAAAAAGTGTTTTTCATGCTTCTGTCGCTTCTCTTCCATGGCCGCCTCCTGTTCCTCTATTGTAATTGAGGTTGTTGGCTTCAAGTGCCATGAACCAGCGTTCAGATTCTCTCACTTGCACTGTTATCCTTACATTCTCAGCTACCCTGGCAAGGTGCTCTTCTCTGATGATAAAAGGGTCTTGGAGATGAAGTGGTGTATTCAATATGGTCTCCATCAGCGCCCTCGGAGGCCAGCACTTCTGCTCCTTCATTTCCATTACTATGTCATGCATAGTTTTATTATTATTATTTTCTACCACAGACGTGGCCACACATTTACAATGCTAACCAGCATGTATAAATTTTCTTCTGTCCTCCATGGACAGTGTGAGAGATTTGTTAAACATATAGTTCAGGGATTTATTGAACTTCCTATTGGGGAGTGTTGTACATGCTGCTATGGCGGTATGTCCACTCACAAGATGAGTGGCGCTGCCCAATAAACTCGCCCCTCGGTCAAAATTTAAAATTTGATCAACCACAGAAGGTGATTGTAGTGCTTTTGAAATACTAGGCTAAGGTACATATGTAAATACAGAAATACACAGATTTACGTATGCCCTATATAAAGTGTTGGATGTGTCTTTTACATAGTGTCATTAA